>NW_010365881.1:47268-47814 GCF_000414095.1 Morus notabilis
TCAGGTGATATTTTCTTTCTATATGTTTCGCACTCTTATGGCTTTTAGGTTCATTTGAATTAGCCACCGCTCCACTGTTGTCACAGTAGAGCGTAATTGGCTTATGCATATCTGGAACAACTTCCTGAGCCATGTAGCTTCTTTTGCGGCTTCACAAGCTGTAACATATTCAGCTTCCATGGTAGAGTCAGCAACACACTTTTGCTTTATACTTCTCCATACCACGACTTCTCCATTAAGAGTGAACACAGTTCCAGATGTCGACCGTCGACTATCTCTATCCGATTGGAAATCGGAATCTGTGTATCCGGTGAGAGACAGATCTTCTCCGGAATATGTCAACATATAGTTTCTTGTTCTCCTAAGATACTTGAGAATACACTTTACTGCAACCCAATGATCCAATCCTGGGTTGGACTGGTAGCGACTGACTACTCCCACTGCATAGCAGATATCTGGTCTTGTACACAACATGGCATACATAAGGCTTCCCACAGCCGAAGCGTAGGGATACCGTCTCATATCTTCTTCCTATTGTGGAGTCTT
>NW_010365881.1:54894-57238 GCF_000414095.1 Morus notabilis
ATTCAGGGTCTCAGAATCCGTACCGAGTAAATCAAAAGACATAAATCCATAAATAGGAGTTTGTTAAGAACTCAGGATTAAGATCATCCTATATATGACCATCGGTAGACTCAATTAGAATTTCTATGCTTAACGGAAAGTATTAGAAATTCATATTGTGTCTGCGTCCATGTTCCACATAATCTCATTATGCGAAATACACTCATTCAATATCTCACCATATTAACAGTGCGGATAACACCGTTCCATTCTAAATGGGAATGACATGTATTAATAATGTTTTAATTAAAGATTCTGAACTTTAATTAAATTCATTATGAACAATTACTTTTGATTATTATCCTTAAACATTATCCTCTCGTATACAACACTTATATACCACGTTTAAGGTTACATAAATAATCAAGGAATTTTATTTGATATTCATAAAATATTCATAAATATATGCACATAAAATGATGAATAAACTCTTTTATTAAATAAATAATAAATATCCTTTTACATCTCATGCTTCTAGGACACTATTCCCAACACAAACTCCCTGAAGATGCGGATCCTGCCATTTGTTCTGCTTGACTTGTTGTATAAGAGTTGGCGTAGAAACCAAGTTGTACACCATAGCTTGGTTATAATCCTCATAATACTGAAGATCATAATCACCTACAGTTTCACTCAGTTTCCAATCCTCCAAAGACAAAGATGCTAGGATTCCTGAAGTCTTCTGCTGAGAGCGTCTGCTACCATGTTGGCTTTTTCAGGATGATACTGTAAAGTGAAGTCATAATCCTCCATATACTCCATCCATCTTTTCCGTCTCAGATTTAAGTTCTTCTGAGTAAACAGATACTTCAGACTCTTATGATCGGAGAAGATCTAAAATTTTACTCCATAGAGATAACATCTCCATATTTTGAGAGCAAAAATCACCGTTGCTAGCTTCAGATCATGCGTGGGGTAGTTCTACTCACGTGGCTTTAGTTGATGAGATGTATAGGCCACAACACGTCCTCCTTGCATCAGAACACACCCAAGTCCTCGTCTTGACGCGTCGGAACACACCTCGTACGGTTCCTCGCTATTTGGGATCATCAGGATCGGCGCGCTGGTCAGCCTAGTCTTTAGTTCTTGGAATGTGTGTTCACAGTCGGCATCCCATTCAAATCTAACTTCCCTTTTAGTCAACCGAGTCATTAGGACAGTAATACTCGAGAAGTTCTTCATAAATCTTTGGTAATATCCTGCAAGTCCTAAGAAGCTTTGAATTTCAGTTACATTCTCGGTCGTTCCCATTGCAGCACCATTTCAATCTTCGAAGGATCCACTGAAATTCCTTGTCCATATATGACATGTCTAAGGAACCTGACTACTGTCAACCAGAAATCACATTTTTTCTTTTTCGCATAAAGCTGGTGTTCTCGAAGTGTCTGGAGAACAATCCTCAGATGTTGCTCATGTTGGTTGCCGAATCGAATTCGGATGCGGAAGCCTGGCGGGGAGGCGGATCGTGTACAACAAAAATTTTAGAAAAACTTTTGAGATACTCTATAGATTATATTAATTTATGCACGAATAAATTAATCACATTAATTTATATATATCAAGAACTCAATCAGGAAAAATACCTGGAAGCCGACTCGGATGATAACTTGAGTTCTTTGTCCACGAACAGTCCTTGCTCCAAGCTTTGTGTTTAGAAAACGAAAGTCTTCCACGTCGATTCCTTGATTCCACGTAGACGTGTGTGTGGGCACACGTGAGACAAAACAGGTTTCAATAACACTCAATTTTTTACAAACACCAACGCATGCACGATGTGGAATTTTTGGGAGAAAAAATTTTCCTCTCTCTCTCCAATGAGAATTTTGGCCACACTAACTAATTAGGGCTGAAAATTGCTTTCAAAAATTGTGTTCACAATTTTCTATCATTCTCATATTTAAAGAGTAGAAGTCAAACTTCAAAGAGGAATCAAATCTCAATCTCTAATTTGAATTTAGAACAAAAAATCTCCTACCCCTTATCCCTTAAGTGGCCGGCCACCCTAGGGTTTCCTAACCCTGTGTGTGGTGCCAAATCTGGATAGGGAAGGAAGAGAATTCATCATTTATCCTGTAGTCCAATTTTAATTCAAATTCAAATTCGAATTTAAGTCAAACTTAAATTAATTTGAATTCTAAATTGAACAACTTATCAAATAAGTTCAAAAGGATAAATTTAAATTATGTTCACAATTCAAATTCAAATTTAAATAATCACATTATTTAAATAATAATTAATTCTCAATCAATAATTTTCGAGTATTTAATTTTAGAATTCCGTAATTCTAAAATTCCCATTTTGCCCT
>NW_010365881.1:57435-60590 GCF_000414095.1 Morus notabilis
TATCTCACCATATTAACAGTGCGGATAGCACCGTTCTATTCTAAATGGGAATGACATGTATTAATAATGTTTTAATTAAAGATTCCGAACTTTAATTAAATTCATTATGAACAATGTTTTTTTTTGTGTGATTATTATCCTTAAACACTATCCTCTTGTATATAAATAATCATAGAATTTTCATTTGATATTCATAAAATATTCATAAATATATGCACATAAAATGATGAATAAACTCTTTTATTAATTAAATAACAAATATCTTATTACATCTTATGCTTCTAGGACACTATTCCCAACAATATCCCACTTGTCCTAAAGCAGGTGTGTCATGTCTTTAATCCCAAATCTATCTAAGTGCCAATCAAATACATTCAATGGTAATGTCTTGGTGAACGGGTTAGCAAGGTTATCCTCTGACGTGATCTTCAGAACCGCTACATCGCCTCTATCCACAATGTCTCTGATCAGGTGATACTTCCTTTTTATATGTTTCGCACTTCATGGCTTCTAGGTTCCTTTGAATTAGCCACCGCTCCACTGTTGTCACAATAGAGCTTAATTGGCTTATCCATATCTGGAACAACTTTCAGATCAGTTAAGAACTACCTGAGCCATGTAGCTTCTTTTGCGGCTTCACAAGCTGCAACATATTCAGTTTACATGGTAGAGTCAGCAACACATTTTTGCTTTATACTTCTCCATACCACGACTCCTCCATTAAGAGTGAACACAGATCCAGATGTCGCCCGTCGCCTATCTCTATCCGATTGGAAATCATAATCTATGTATCCGGTGAGAGACAGATCTTCTCCGAAATATATCAACATATAGTTTCTCGTTCTCCTAAGATACTTGAGAATACACTTTACTGAAACCCAATGATCTATCCTGGGTTGGACTGGTAGCGAATGACCACTCCCACTGCATAGCAGATATCTGGTCTTGTACACAACATGGCATACATAAAGCTTTCCACGGCCGAAGCGTAGGGATACTGTCTCATATCTTCTTCCTATACCATGCCTAGAAGGCAAATTCCCTTTCTTGGAGTTCTGCAACGAATACCTAGACAACACTTTGTCTATATAAGATGCCTGTGATAACGCCAAAAGCTTTTTCTTGCGATCTCAAATAATCTTAATCCCAAGAACATAGCTTGCCTCTCCCAAATCTTTTATTTGGAATTGGTTGGTTAACCACTCCTTTATATCTATCATCAATCCCACATCATTCCCAATGAGTAGGATGTCACCGACATAAATAATTAAGAAGACCACTTTCTCTTCTTTCTTGTACTTGTAGACACATGGTTCATCAATGTTTTAATCAAATCCATAAGACTTTATAGCTTCATCAAACCTGATGTTCCATGATCTAGAAGCCTGCTTCAATCCGTAAATGGACCTCTGCAGTTTGCAGACTTTCTGCCTTTGGCCTTCCTCTATGTAACCCTCTGGCTGATCCATATAGATGGTTTCCTCAAGATAGCCATTCAAAAAAGCTATCTTGACATCCATCTGCCATATCTCATAGTCAAAATATGCTACAATGGCCAGGAGTATCCGGATGGACTTAAGCATAGCTACTGGTGAGAAAGTTTCCTCATAGTCAACTCCTTCCTTTTAGGTATAACCCTTAGCCACTAGCCTTACTTTATAAGTCTCTACTTTTCCATCCTCTCCTCTTTCTCTCTTGAAGATCCACTTGTATCCAATGGGTTTTACCCCATCGGGTAGATTTACAAGTTGCCAGACTGAGTTAGAGTGCATAAACTCCATCTCGAGTTTCATAGCTGCTTGCCATTCTTCCTTATCAGAATCATCCATCGCATCCTTAAAGGTCGATGGATCCTCCTTACCATCATCAATAGTGACGATTTGGGCTTCCTCGGTATACCGGTCGGGTAACATGCTTACCCTCCCACTACGATGAGGTGCCTTAGGAATCTGATCAGGAACTGTGGTCTTTTCTCTGAGTGGTCTGACAACTCTTGTCGGATGTGGCCTGATCGCATCGGAAAGTAACTCCTCCAATACTATTTTACTTCTGGGCTTAAAATCTATCATATAGTCATGCTCCAGAAAAGTGGCATTTATCGATACAAACACCTTTTGATCTTTAGGACTATAAAAGAAACCTCCTTTTGTCCCATCGGGATATCCTACAAACATACACACTTCTGACTTGGGTTCCAACTTCCTAGTCTTTCCTTTCAGCACATGTGCTGGACACCCCCATATGCGCACGTGTCTCAAACTAGGTTTTTGATCGCACCATAACTCTAAGGGTCTTTTAGGAATAGACTTAGATGGTACCCTATTTAGAATGTAGGCAGCTATTCTTAGGGCATAACCCCAGAACGAAGTAGGCAATGAAGAATAACTTAACATTGATCTCATCATGTCGAGCAAAGTCTGATTTCTCCTTTCAGCTACACCATTCTGTTGTGGTGTACCGGGTGCAGTCAATTGGGATACTACACCTTCTTCAATCAAGAAATCCCGAAACTCTTGGTCTAGGTATTCTCCCCCTCGATCTGATCGAAGTGTCTTGATTGGTTTACCTAATTATTTTTCAACTTCTGCTCGGAATTCTCTAAACTTTCCAAAAGTTTCAGATTTCCGTTGCATTAGGTAAATGTAACCATATCTTGAATAATCGTCAATAAAAGTGACGTAATATTCGAAACCGCCTCTAGCTTGGATGTTTAACGGTCCACATACATCTGAATGTATCAACTGAAGGGGTTCTGATGGATTTGACTGCGTCCCATGAAAAAATAAATTACAACTCAATCAAATAAAATCAATAAATAATTACAATAATTATATTCTTCTGTTACATCAACAGGTCTTTGATTCTCGAGTTCTTTATTCTTCGGCTTCATTCTTTGTCTTCAGGTTGGATTTCACCTTCCTTGGGGTCCGGAACTTTTCTGAGTCTGTCGGCACCCATTAAGAGGGTTTTGAAAACTCTCGGGTCCATTCGGGTCCAATTCCCGAATCTGGGCTGCCAGCCATGCACCTGGGTGCGCGCGTGGGGCGTGCACTGGCCGCGCTGGTGCCACGCGCTGTACGTACCCGCGCGCCCGCTCAGACTGTCCGCGCGATGGGCGCCTGATGTGCGCGCCCGAGCGGGCTGACCGCGCGGCC
>NW_010365881.1:60836-63561 GCF_000414095.1 Morus notabilis
TCACGCGCGCGCAGCAGCGTGCCCAGATGGCAGCCCTGCGCGCTGCAGCGTGCCCAAAAATGCTGCAGCATGCCCCGGCCCAGAACAGCAGGATCCTTTTTCCATAAATGGATGCCACAGCGCGTTTGCACGCAGGCTGCAGCGCGCGTATGAAGCCCTAGCTCTGAAATATTGTAGTATAAAAGAAAAGAGATGCCATTTGAGAAGGAGAGCCCGGAAATCTGAAGAAAACATCAAAAGGAGGCCAAAATTCTTCATCATGGAGGTCCTTGGAAGCTCTTCAATGGATATTGGGTTTTATCTTCTTTCATCTATTTTTCCATGTTGAGCTAGACATTAAATCTAGGACTTAATGTAGTTTTATTTGAACTATGTTTTGAATATTTTGTTGATTGTTAATTTAATTTCGTTTTCAATTCATTTATGTTTCTCTATGCTTAATGCTTCTAATTTATTTGGCCAATGAGTTAGATGATTTTTAGATTGCGAATTTGATGCTCGAGAGAGATTGAGTTCCTTATCTAGATTTGATAAACATAGTCTAGGTTATTGTGAGACCGAGAGAAGATCAACGGTTAGATAATCAAATTAGGATTTAGGTCGTTGTTTGGCCGAGAGGCGATCAATATTCCTATTTTCTAATTCTAAAGGCGAAGCTTAATTTGTGTTTAAATATTCATTTCGAATAGGGATATTATTTTGGGTATTTAAATACAATTCCTTATGAGGCACTCGAGAGAGGTTGCAAGGTGACATTAGAGCCTTAATTAATGAATTGAATGGAATTGATTAGCAATTACATAATAGACTGAACATAGGAATAATAAAGCAAAATCAAGTCCCTAGACCATTTGTGTATAGATACTTTATTTTTATTCTTATATTTTATTTTGTTTTTGTTCTCAATCATCATTTTATTAGGTTGCCTAGATAAAGTTAAGTTACAATAATCGCGGTACTTAACGCAATTCTAAACCCAATCCCTGTGGAGACGATACTCACTCACCCTATACTCAAAACTTGACACCGTACGCTTGGGGAAATTTATTATACAAAAATATTAAGCATCAAGTTTTTGGCGCCGTTGCAAGGGATTGACGTTTTAAATTTTGTTAATATTGTGAGTACATAACAATGATGTCCGATATTTGCCATTTCATAAATAACAAATTACATCCTACTTCATGGACACATTTCCAATAAACTCCCACTTGAACTTAGAGTAGGTGTGTACAATCTCGCATCCCCAAACCCTCCCGATGAGTATCGAAGACTTTACCAGATAAAGCCTTTGTGAATGGATCAGCCAAGTTGTCATGTGTTGATATCTTTGTCACTTCAACATCGCCTCTTTGTACAATCTCCCGGATGAGGTGATACTTCCGCTCTATGTGCTTGGACCTCTTGTGGCTTCTAGGCTCCTTAGAGTTTGCTACAGCCCCATTGTTATCGTAATACAGTACCATGGGCCTATCAACATCTGAAACAACTTCCAGTGAAACAAGGAACTTCTTAAGCCATACGGCCTCTTTTGTAGCTTCACAAGCTGCCACATATTCGGCCTCCATGGTGGAGTCAGCTATGCAAGTTTGCTTAATACTCCTCCAAACCACTGAACCTCCATTCAGGATATACACTGATCCTGAAGTGGATTTCCTGGAATCCTTATCTGATTGGAAATTGGAGTCGGTGTAACCCGTCATAGTCAGGTCAGTACCTGAGTATACAAGCATGTAGTTTCTCGTTCTCCTAAGATACTTGAGGATATGCTTGACAGCAACCTAGTGCTCGGGTCCAGGGTTAGACTGGAATCTACTCACCACGCCTACCGCGTAGCATATATCAGGTCTGGTGCAAAGCATTGCATACATGAGGCTTCCTACGGCTGAAGCGTAAGGAACTCGGCTCATGTCTTCCTCTTCCTGAGGAGTTTTGGGAGACTGCTCCTTTGAGAGGGATACTCCATGTCTGAAGGGTAAATAGCCCTTCTTGGAGTTCTGCATGGCGAATCGGTCCATTACCTTATCAATATAGGATGCTTGAGACAGTGCCAATTGTCTGTTTTTTCGATCTCAAAAGATTTGAATTCCCAGAACATAGGCAGCTTCTCCCAGATCCTTCATATCAAATTGCTTTGCAAGCTAGAGCTTAACCTCAGTCAGTCTTCCTACGTCATTCCCAATGAGTAGTATGTCATCCACATATAAGACTAAGAAAACCACTTTACCTTCTTGTATCAGCTTATACACACAAGGCTCATCCAATGACTGAACAAAACCATAAGTTTTAACAGTCTCATCGAATCTGATATTCCATGATCTGGATGCCTGCTTTAGTCCATAAATGGATTTTTGCAATTCACAAACCTTTTCTTCTTGACCCTTTTCAATGAATCCATCTGGTTGAGCCATATAAATGTGCTCATCCAGGTTGCCATTCAAAAAAGCTGTCTTCACATCCATCTGCCAGATCTCATAATCTAAGGCAACAGCAATGGATAGAAGAATATGGATGGATTTAAGCATAACCACCGGAGAGAAGGTATCCTCATAGTCAATTCCTTCTTTCTGGGTGTAGCCCTTGGCTACCAGTCTTGCTTTGAATGTCTCCACATTCCCATCTGGACCCCTCTTCTTCTTGAAGATCCATTTGCATCCCACGGGTTTTACCCCTTCAGGAGGATCTACCAGAGTCCATACGCCATTTTTATACATCGATTGTATTT
>NW_010365881.1:63617-73360 GCF_000414095.1 Morus notabilis
TCAACGTCTAAATCTGAGACTGCAGTCAATGCATCTCCATAAGACATATACCTATCTGGTTGTCTCACAACCCTCCCACTACGTCGAGGCTCTATTGGTGTTAGTTCCTGTTGTGGTTCATTTGTTATCGGTTCAGGAATAGAACGTGGAGATGCTATACGAACATTTTCATCGGTCAATTCCTCAAGTACAAGTCTACTTCTAGGCTTCATATTCTTCACAAAATCCTCTTCTAGAAAATGAGCATTCGTGCTAACGAATGTTTTCTGATTGGCAGGACTATAGAAGATGTAGCCTTTTGTCCCTTTAGGATATCCTACAAACAGGCATAATTCTAAACAACTGGTTAGCTTGCCACTCTCCTTTCTAAGCACATGTGCTGGGCAACCCCATATTCTGGTTTGGCCAAGAGATGACTTCTTGCCACTCCATCTTTCATATGGAGTTCCAGGCACTGCTTTAGACGGAACTTGATTCAGAATATATGCTGCTGTTTCCAAGGCATACCCCCAAAAGGAATCAGGAAGGGATGAGTAACTCATCATTGATCTAACCATATCTAATAGAGTTCGGTTCCTTCTTTCTGGCACGCCATTCTGCTGAGGAGTACCTGGCGTAGTCAGTTGAGAGGATATACCTTCTTCCTTAAGAAAGTCGTCGAACTCTCCCAGCAAATATTCACCACCACAATCGGATCATAGTGTTTGGATCTGTTTGTCTAATTGTTTTTCAACCAAGGCCTTGAATTCTTTGAACTTTTCAAAGGTGTCAGACTTTTGACGCATTAGATAAATATGACCAAAACGAGAATAGTCATCCGTGAAGGTTATAAAATATTCATATCCTCCTCTTGCTTGGATATTGAATGGCCCACATACATCACTATGTATGAGTTTTAGGCATTCAACAGCTCTATTACCCTTTGCAGGTCTCTTGGTCATTTTTCCTTCAATGCAGGATTCACATGTAGGTAGTGAGCCTACACTTAAGGTTTGTAAGGGACCGTCTCTCACTAACCTTTTAATCCTATCAAGGCTAATATGTCCAAGACGTAGATGCCATTTGTAGGTTTGATCTGTTGGGTCTAACCTCAACCTTTTACTATCCCTTATTGAATCATCATTCAATTCAGTATCATAAATCGTTGGAACAATTGGTTTGACATAGAACAAATTGTTTATTATGACTGTAGAAGTAATCATGAAACCATTCTTAAGAATCTGAATAACATCATTATTGAATCCTAAAGAATATCCTTGCTCAACCAAACATCCTAAAGAATATCCTTGCTCAACCAAATGAGCTACAGAAATAAGGTTTTTCCCAAAAACTGGGACATAATAAACATTGTTCAAAACAATAAAATTGTTCTAAAAAACTAATTTAATGCTTCCAACTGATATAGCCGATATTGATGCTCCGTTCCCCAGTGAAAGTTAAACTCACCCTTGCTAAGCCTTTTGCTTTCCCTGAACCCCTGCAGAGAACAACAAACATGATTGGTGGCTCCAGAGTCTACAATCCAAGAAAAAGTAGAGTCAGCCACAAAACAGGCTTCGGTAACAAGTAATGTACCTTTAGCTTTAACCTCCTTGAGGTAAGTAGGACAGTTGCGCTTCCAGTGGACAGCTACTCCGCAATGTGGTGACATTGTCATTACTCTTGTCTACCTTTGCAATGTTCTTGCCCTTTCCAGTTTTCCTTCTGGTTTCTTCTTGTTGCGGTTTTTCTTCTGTTTCTTGGCGCCAGAGGTGGAAGGTTTTGCTTCAGCAAGGTTTACCTCTCCATTCCTCCTTTTGCCTTTAAGCAGTAGGGTTTCCGCAGTCTGAAGCTCCTTCATGAGTTCAGGGGGTGAATAGTTCAACTTATTCATTGAGTAGTTGAGCTTGAAGTTGTCGAACATCTCTGGGAGAGTCTCTAGGATCATATCCACCTGAGTCTCCCCATCTATCTCAGCTCCCATGAGCTCCATCTTATTCAGGTGACTAATGATCAGTAACATATGGTCCCGAACAGGAGTGCCGGATTTCATCCGGCCGTTCATGAAGTTACGCACCGCAGCTTGCTTGGCTTGACGGCCCTGGCTGCCGAACATTTCAGCAATGCTGTAGATCATATCTGCAGCCGTCAACATGTTCCAATGTTGCTATTGCAACACATTGCTAATTAATGCTAAAATATAGCACCTAGCAATCTCATCAGAACGCATCCAAGAAGTGTATGCGTCTCGCTCCTCTTGAGTAGACTCCTCAGTCGGTTCAAAAGGACAGGGAGTGGTGAGCACATGCTTATGCTTGTCTACCGTCAACACGATATCAAGGTCATGTTTCCAGTCAACGTAATTTTCACCCACTAGTTTGTTTGTACTAAGAATTTGTGCGATCGGTGATAAAGACATAATTGCTGGAAAAATAAAATAAAGTGGCGTTGGCAATTTGCTTAAAATTTAGGAAAAGTATGATGCATGAATGCAAATACTTAAATATGAAAAAAAAAATCCTTTTGAAAAACATATTTCATCCAAGGTGTTACGATCATCAATGGTAACACGTCCCACCTAGGGGTGGTGTCCGTGAAGCCTCCTATCGCATCGAGACTCCTTTCGTTTGGTTCACCTTACAGGATGTCTCCACATCCAGTGCAACCAATCACCATCCTTTTGGTCACTTCAGTCCCATTGCCTATCTCCTAAGGGAGGTTACAATGGACTTCAGTTTAAGTGTTCAACCGACTAATCGACTCTAGAGGTTGTTATGAACTAGCGATCCATATAGGGATGGTCCCGCCTCACTACTTCCTTTTTGAGTCTTATCTTCTCAGGCAACCTGATGACTCCTTAGCGACACGCTTCGTGGGTTTCTCCCATTGAAGTGAGGACCACTAAGGTGGCTCTTAACCCGTCCACGTGCCACGATCAGGCTAAAGTCGAAGACCTTGGGAACGTTTCAATGCAAACGACCCTCCCACTTAGTTTTTGAAAAAAGGATTTTGTTTTAAAAATTAAGTCCAATTAATAATTTGTCAACAAAATTATAACCTTTATAAATTTGTCGTTGCATTTTATAACACTTTATAAAATTTACCCATTGCATTTACAATTATAACAATTTATAATATTAAACTACAATGATGCATGAACATGTTCGCATGGCAATTTGATATTGGCATCACTATATCCTATATGGCATGTTTTAATGATGCGAGATTAAATAATAAATCATCCATTCAAAATTTAACCTTTCTATGGCTCATTTCTAATTACAACCCATAAAACAAATGAATAATAAATTACAATAATATTCTTCATCTTGTCTCCATGGCATCTTCACGATTTTCCTTTTTCATAATCCCTGAAATAGAAAATGTTTTGGAAGAAAAAAAAATTTAAAATTCAAAATTTAAATAAAACCCTTTTTTTTTAAAAATTTGGGCTGGGCTCGGGACAATCCCGAGCCCACCCTTTCTGCCTAGGTAGGGCCAGGCCCTGCCTTGAGCGGCATGGGCTGCCTAGCCAGGCAGCCCTTGCGCGCTGCGCGCGGCCCAGCCAAACCCAGGGGAGGGGCTGGCGGCTGTGTTGGTTATGGAGGCAGGGCTTCATGCGGCAGCGTGCAGCGGCGGCAGCGGCGGCGGCAGTGGCACTAAAAAAAAAATTTCTGGAATTTTAAATTACAAAATTTCCTATGCCCTTTAATAGCTTACATCATTTTCTAAAGAAAAATATAAACCACTAAACTTGCGTAATTAAAAACCTAGAGCCAATCGATCGGGATCCAATCATAAATATATTCAAAACAATTTTGAATTCATCACATATTCATGCAAGATGCCAATATCAACACATATCATAGAATCCAATCGCATAAACACAAATCATGCATGATCAAAACCTAGGCTCTCATACCAATTGTAGGATCAAGTTGTGATTTTTAAGTGAAAAATCATTTAAACAACAACAAACTTGTAGGCGGAAATTTCAAAAATTTTCACATATCTTTTAATTCCAAATTAAATGTTTATTGACAAAGGAATAAAATGACAATCATACCTTTAAGACGATTGGATCAAATATGGCCGCAAGGATCTTGTCTCACTATCTCACGTTCCGAGATGGAGAATTGCCGTGAAACAAGACCGTTGATTTCTGAACACGATCACACCAAAAACCACTCATTGATTCAAGACTATGACTCTAAGTGTTTTGGGATAAGAGAGTGGGCTCTTTTTCAAAAACCTAAGGAAACAATTTTCCTTCTAATTTTAATCACAAATCCGGCCACCTTAGGAGAGAATGAGAGTGAGATATATTTTTCTTTTCTTTAAGCCACACCTAGGGTTTTCAATAATATCTTTTTATAGGAGGAAATTCGAAAACTCAAACCCTAGATGGGATTTCCGAATTTTCCCCTTCCTTTTTGGATCAAAATCCGAATTCCCACTTGCCAAGGGATTTCTGAATTTTTCCCAAATAAAATCAATTCTCTCCCTCCTTTAGTTGCCAAATAAAATTATGTTCAAATTTTATTTTGAATTTTAAATTAATCACCATTAATTTCAAAATTCAAATTCATTCCTTTTATTTTTCAATTATCAAATAAATGAAAAAATAACATAATGAATTTATTTAAACATAATCATGTAACAAAACATCAGTTTCAATTTTTCCACTTATTAGAGCTAGCCTTGAGACCGAATGGACCCATATGAACGAAGCTATGGAATTACAATACTCGACTAATTTATCACGATAAGTTATCGATGTATTTAATTCCTACATCGTACGACTCCACTAAAGGTTCGATGCCGACTAATCTCTCGATTCATATGCGCTATTTTTCTGATGGTGTTAATACAATTTTATCACACGGTCCACAGAATAAATGCACTATTATCCTTCGTAAATATCAGTGACTAAAATGGTGTAGAAAATTACTGTTTTACCATTCAGTCATTATTTCCTCAACTCCATTATATGATTGTGAATAAGAAAGACTTATGTTCGTAAGATGTCTCACACATGTTACGATGTCTTAATCAATGATTACCATCATTGAATACCAGGCCTGGTTTATTTATTCACACACCTATCAATAAAGCATGAGGTGATATTATCACTTACGAATTCCATATCTGTGAATCACACAACTCCAAATCAATTATGTCATGTTCCCAATAGCCGAGATGTTGTTGAAAAACTATGAACTAATCTCATTGGTGAATCAAAGACCATGAGAAATCAAGTCGAGTTATGTATTCACTTCAGGATTGAGATAATTATGCTAATATACTTAGGTTGTAATAATTTGGTTTAGAGTTCAGTAAATGATTTTTGCTATAACCTAATTAGTTACATGGTCTATTCAACATGTTGTGAACATGTCTAGATCAACCACAAAGTCCAACTCCCATGCCCCGAGACCAGCATCACATGGTTCGATCTAACAGTCATAATCGGATTTGATTGCCCAATCGATCCTAAGACTGTGAATATCAATTTTAAACTCTATCAGAAGAGCTTGTCTGGCAGGGATTCCCTGACTCTTCTTTCGTTGATAACAGTCTATGGACTAAGCAATATTACTAACACTCTTGAGTATGAATCAAAACATAACTTTATTTTATTTATAAATGTCAGCAAAACAATGATGTCCGATATTTGCCATTTCATAAATAACAAATTACATCCTACTTTATGGACACATTTCCAACACAAACAACCAAGGTTGGGGAAGAGAATTCTAATTTTTTTGAGCCATGGGATGACACTCAACCTCAGCAAGCGGAGTCTTCTCTAGACCTTGAAGACCTTGTCGCCCAATTTTCGGAGGAGACAAGACTCCGCATAGAGAAGTTAGAGAGGATGGAGGCGCTCGACCAACTTCATGAGGAAATGAAGACAAATATAGCGGAGTTGTTTAGGTTGAAGCTGCTTCCAGATGAATCTACTAACGCCATGAATAGAGAAACACAAGAGGAGGATTGGGAGTTATTTGAAGTGACTCTTTGAGAGAGGAGGAGACTCAAGAATTGGTTAGTGAAGAATTTCAAGAAGATGTCAATGAGTCTCAATCCCTCAAGATCCCCATTGTCGTGCCACCCCCGGTTGAGAAAGATCACATCTATGAAGACCCAATGTGGCCAACAACTCCCCCACCATCTCGAGCGCCGTTCTTCCGCGCCAACCAAACGCATATGCCGGTGCCGAGTCGAGTTGAGCAAATGAGCCGAAAACTGCCAAATCTCGCCAAGCTTGAGGGTGTAAGGAATCAAAACCCATACGTTGTGTTGTATGACACGTACTATGGACGACAGCCACTATTTGATGAGTTGGCTCAGCATAGGAATAATTGAGCCTAAAGACGCAATTTATGGAGGAGAGCCCCGCCCCAACCCGAGCTTATGCCATCATGCCCGGTGCATCATCGCCAACCATACTAGGAGGCAAGATTGTCTCGCCTCCCCGGTACATGTCCTTATTCCCTCGTTATTAATTTTAATGATTGTTTGATTTTGAGTTTGGGGGTGAGACACTTTGTGGTTGATTTTAGTGGATTTTGGGCATTACTTGTGAGTTGGTTGTTATGACTTGTCTCCATTGACTTGTGTTCTTTTGGCCATGCTTTTACTCATTTTTTTCTTTTAGGTTGTTTGAATAAATTGTGAGTTTTGTTGAGATGAAATGACTAGATAATAATGATGATTATAATCACTTGATGCTTTCTTAGGTTTTTTGAAATGTATTTCATTGAGATTTATGTGTGCTTGACTCGCATTGATTGAAATTCACTCTTGATTCTCTACTTTTGAGCACCATGAATCATGATCACTTGATCTTTTGAGCATTTGGAGAACTTTTATGTGCATTAGGTAGACTTTGATATCTCATGAACACTAGAACCCATTTGAGTGAAACTTGAGGTGAAATTGTTGGTTTAGTATCATTGGAGAGAAGATTAAGGCATTTTATTCGGATCGATTGGGCCTTTGAAGCTAACTCTTTATAAAAAAAAATCATCATTTGTTTACCCCCTTCGAGCCATATTGTTTATTTCGTTCATCACCCGTGTTTGTACATCCAAACCACTAAATGCGTTTTCACTTCCTAAACCCATCACTACTAGGCGTGATTGCATTAAATGCTAAGATTGAGAGCAAGTGTGAGTTATGTTTGGGAAAGCATTAGTGGATTGGCTTGTGTTGTTTTTCATGCTCAATTCAAAAAAAAAAAAGAAAGAATGAAAAAAAAACGGAAAAAAAGAAAAAAAAATAATACTTATGTTTTTTTCCATGTTAAGCTAGACATTAAATCTAGGACTTAAATCTAGGACTTGATCTAGGACTTAAATCTAGGACTTAAATCTAGGACTTAAAGCTATGGATATTGGGTTTTATCTTCTTTCATCTATTTTTCCATGTTGAGCTAGACATTAAATCTAGGACTTGATGTAGTTTTATTTGAACTATGTTTTGAATATTTTGTTGATTGTTAATTTAATTTCGTTTTCAATTCATTTATGTTTCTCTATGCTTAATGCTTCTAATTTATTTGGCCAATGAGTTAGATGATTTTTAGATTGCGAATTTGATGCTCGAGAGAGATTGAGTTCTTTATCTAGATTTGAGAAACATAGTCTAGGTTGTTGTGAGACCGAGAGGAGATCAACGGTTAGATAATCAAATTAGGATTTAGGTCGTTGTGAGGCCGAGAGGCGATCAATATTCCTATTTTCTAATTTTAAAGGCGAAGCTTAATTTGTGCTTAAATATTCATTTTGAATAGGGATATTGTTTTGGGTATTTAAATACAATTCCTTGTGAGGCACTCGAGAGAGGTTGCAAGGTGACATTAGAGCTTTGATTAATGAATTGAATGGAATTGATTAGCAATTACATAATAGGATGAACATAGGAATAATAAAGCGAAATCAAGTCCCTAGACCATTTGTGTATAGATACTTTATTTTTATTCTTATATTTTATTTTGTTTTTGTTCTCAATCATCATTTTATTAGGTTGCCTAGATAAAGTTAAGTTACAATAATCGCGGTACTTAACGGCAATTCTAAACCCAATCCCTATGGAGACGATACTCACTCACCCTATAATCAAAACTTAACACCGTACGCTTGCGAAAATTTATTATACAAAAATATTAAGTATCACCCGCGCGGACTGTCCGCGCGCTAGCCGCGCGCTGGGGCGCGCTCTGGCCGCGTGCTAGGGCACGCCCTTTGGGCAATTTTTGAAAATTTTCTGGGCTCCTTCAAAAGCTTCAAACTTGATCTTCAAGGTCTTCTTTTGATTCAAAATCAAAAACCCTAATTCTACCCAAAACCTAGAATTACAATAATTCTAATCCTGAATTATATTACAAATAATTTATCATTGAATGAATATAACCGATCCATGTAACCATATAATTAACGACCAAATCCATCATTCATACATTCATCAACATGAATTAAAATTAAACATCCATAAATGCAAGTGTTTACCCGTCACATACATATATAATTAAATATCACATATTTAATATATCAATTCTGATTATCAAATAATCGAAGCATAATTTAATATCGTCTATAGACCGGTCTGATACCAATTGTTGGTTGCCGAATCGAATTCGGATGCGGAAGCGTGGCGGGGAGGCGGATCGTGTACAACAAAAATTTCAGAAAAACTTTTGAGACACTCTATAGATTATATTAATTTATGCACGAATAAATTAATCACATTAATTTATATATATCAAGAACTCAATCAGGAAAAATACTTGGAAGCCGACTCAGATGATAACTTGAGTTCTTTGTCCACGAACAGTCCTTGCTCCAAGCTTTGTGTTTAGAAAACCAAAGTCTTCCACGTCGATTCCTTGATTCCACATAGACGTGTGTGTGGGTACATGTGAGACAAAATAGGTTTCAATAACACTCGGTTTTCCATAAACACTAACGCAAGCACGATGTGGAATTTTTGGGAGGAAAAATTTTCCTCTCTCTCTCCAATGAGAATTTCGGCCACACTAACTAATTAGGGCTGAAAATTGCTTTCAAAAATTGTGTTCACAGTTTTCTATCATTCTCATATTTAAAGAGTAGAAGTCAAACTTCAAGAAGGAATCAAATCTCAATCTCCAATTTGAATTTGGAACAAAAAATCACCTACCCCTTATCCCTTAAGTGGCCGGCCACCCAAGGGTTTCCTAACCCTTTGTGTGGCGCCAAATCTGGATAGGGAAGGAAGAGAATTCATCCTTTATCCTGTAGTCCAATTTTAATTGAAATTCAAATTTGAATTTAAGTCAAACTTAAATTAATTTGAATTCTAAATTGAACAACTTATCAAATAAGTTCAAAAGGATGAATTTAAATTATGTTCACAATTCAAATTCAAATTTAAATAATCACATTATACATTATTTAAATAATAATTAATTCTCAATTAATTATTTTTTGAGTATTTAATTTTAGAATTTGTAATCCTAAAATTCCCATTTTGTCCTTTGTGTCTGGTAGAATTACAAGGACGACGCAGGGACTAATAGACCTATAATCCCGAACTCCAATAAAATTAATTTAATTAATTAATTAATTAAACACTTTAATTAATTAATTAATTCTATTAATTCCAATAGTTACGCCACTATAAACTTGGAATTGAACTCTCGAAATTATAGGCATTAATTACTTCTAAACTGCGAAGTGTCCATTTCATATAGTCATTACATATAGATCAATCCTCCATAA
>NW_010365881.1:73478-102534 GCF_000414095.1 Morus notabilis
AAATTATTAGAAATTCATATTGTGTCTGTGTCCATGTTCCACACAATCTTATTATGCGAAATACACTCATTCAATATCTCACCATATTAACAGTGCGGATAGCACCGTTCCATTCTAAATGGGAATGACATGTATTAATAATGTTTTAATTAAAGATTCTGAACTTTAATTAAATTCATTATGAACAATATTTTTTTTTTTAGATTATTATCCTTAAACACTATCCTCTTGTATATAACACTTTTATACTATGTTTAAGGTTACATAAATAATCACGGAATTTTCATTTGATATTCATAAAATATTCATAAATATATGCACATAAAATGATGAATAAACTCTTTTATTAATTAAATAACAAATATCCTATTACATCTTATACTTCTAGGACACTGTTCCCAATATCTCATGCTCCTCCCAAGTCTTCGATTAAATCATAATGTCATCAATGAAAACTATCACAAACTAGTCTAAATACGGGTGGAAGATTCTATTCATCAAGTCCATGAAAGCGGTGGGAGCATTCGTCAATCCAAAAGGCATTACTAGGAACTCAAAATGCCCATAGCAAGTTTTCAGTTGCATCAACATTTACATTCCGCGGAATACTACTTGAATCCAAGGATTCGATACTCTGATAATCCTTCCAACCATCCTGAGATGAAGCTTGGTTTGTACCATTGCATGAATAGGATGTTTAAGGACCCAAATGATCTAGAGAAGGCCGACCTCCAACTAGATGAATTTCAACTGAAGAATGGGTTTTTTGGCCTTCCTCAAGCTCAACATTATACATGAAACGCAATCCTAGTAGAAACTATCTTGTTAATTTTGACTAATAAAACAATTTAGATTGTTTGACTAATTATTTTCATCTCAATTTTAAATTCAGATGATTGGTGGTCCCAATTTGGAGATGGTACCCCAGAGTTAGCTAGCTTTGCAGTTAGAGTTTTGAGTCTCACATGTTCACCTTCGGGATGTGAACGCAATTGGAGTACCCACAACTAAGTTCATACTAAGAGGAGAAATCGCTTGACAGCACAAAAGATAAATTCCTTGGTCTACATCATGTTCAACAAGAAGCTAAAAGATTGACATTTGAAAAAAAAGGCACTTCAGCAAGATGAGAATCCCTTAATCATTGATGAGTTGCCATCTAATGATGAATGGATAGCTGGAAATGAAAATGAAGGTGAAATTCAAAGAGAGGAAGCAATTGACAATCTTGACATTGATCTTTTTGAGGATGGAGAAGGTACTAGTACTAGTACTAGAGCTAAAAAAAGCTCTAAAAAGAAGAAGACAGGTTAGTGGCAACATATGCTGTATGAATTATTAGTTGTCTTCTTTATTAATTACTCTAATTATCATATAAGAGATAGTAACTTAAGTTTAATTTTTATTATTAGGTTATAGAGGCAAGGATATCGTGCGAGAGGGTGAAGAAGAAGAGTGGATAGACTATGATTCTAACACTGACAGTCAAGAATTCGTGGACAATGAGAGATTTAAATTGGCTGATGCTTCTCTTAGTAGTGATGATGATTGATGACTTGGGAGATTAGGCTTTTAGGATTTGATAATTATTTAGTCTTTATGTGGATATTGTGTTAAATATCTTGTTTGTAATGATTAGTAAGTATTGATTTAGTTTTTGTTACTATTATTTTTTTCTAAATTTTTTATAGGCAGTTTTTTAGGCTTACGCCTTAAAGCGCCTTGAGGCGTATGCCTCGCCTCATAAAGGCAAAACGCCTCGAGGCCTGATTCCGCCTTTTAAAACCTTGTCAGTGGAGGATTTTTTTTGACATTGGAGGAAAATGGGAGGAGAATGAAAGTTGTTAGGTGTGGCATACAGACTGTAATTTGATTGGCGTATATATGGATGAGAAGGATACTCTCGAAACCTTCGTTGATAAGATTTGTAGAAAATGTGGAATTGATGGATAAAAACATTCCTTACAGTTATCGTGGGTACTGAATTTAAAATAGAAATCGTTACCCATTGTAATAAATGACAATGATGATTTGTTATTTTTCAGGGATATATCCCACGAGGTAACGCTACACGTGATAGTGGATGAGAAGTTTATGAATGCAGAAGAACATATTGATGGAGTCAAAATTACGAGAAATTCTTTACATGATGATTTTTTTTATCGTGATTTTATGGGTATTGTAGCTACAGATGATTTTTTTTACTCGTAATGATATTCTACCACAGTTGCAACCACAACTAGAGTCACAGCCACAGCTAGAGCTAGAAGCACTTGCCATTTTAAATGAAGTAGAAGTTGTTGGTCCTTTGTATCGACCAGACTGAGTTTGGAACATCTCATAGATGTACCTTCAGTGACGGATCCTCCACTGACAAGGTTTTAAAAGGCAGAATCGGGCCTCGAGGCATTTTGCCGTTACGAGGTGAGGCATAAGCCTCAAGGCGCTTTGAGGCGTAAGCCTTAAAAACTGCCTATAAAAAATTTAGAAATAAATAATAATTAGGGTTGTTCATAAACCCGCAAAACCCGCAAAACCCGCAAGCCCAACCCACCCCACCCCAACCCAACCCGAAAAATGCAATTTCTAGTATTAAATTTTTTTTTTCGGCCCAATGAATGTTTGGCCCGAAGCTTTGGAGCGGGGTGTGGGTTGGGCCTATAATGGTCCGCACACCCCAACCCAACCCACGCTCTAACTTGCCTCCTCTAATATCTAAACCCTAGGCAGGCAACTCATTTCTACTCTCTAGTTTCTTCATGTTTAAATTAAGCCTCTATGTTTGTTTTATGTTAGACTAATTTATGTTTGATGTTGCATGGACTACTTTGCTTCATGTTTGATGTTGGATTGAACTTTGAATTTCTATCTGTTTGAATTTAAGAATTATTATTTCTATTTGATGATGAACTTTGAATGTTGGATTGAACTTTGAGTCTTTCAATGTTGAATCCGACCACCTAACTCACCCCACACCGCCCCAACCCAACCCAAACATCATTGGGTTGTGAAATTTTTCTAACATCGTTGGGGCTAACTATATACAACCTGCACCCTTTGGGGCGGGAGAAGAAAAAGCACTACCCAGCACCAACCCAACCCATGAACAGCCCTAAAAATAATAGTAACAAAAACTAAATCCATACTTAATAATCATTAAAAGTAAGAAATTTAACCAAATATCTACATAAAGACTAAATAATTATCAAATCCTAATATCATAAGGATCATAATGCACTTCTAAAAGCCTAATCTCCCAAGTCATCAATCATCATCACTACTAAGAGAAGCATTAACCAATTTAAATCTCTCATTATCCATGAATTCTTGACTGTCAGTGTCACAATCATAGTCTATCCATTCTTCTTCTTCATCCTCTTGCACGAACTCCTTGCCTCTATCACCTAATAATAAAAATTAAACTTAAGTTACTATCTCTTATATGATCATTAGAGTAAATAATAGAGAAGACAACTAATAATTCATACGGCATATCTTGCCACTAATCTTTCCTCTTAGAGCTTTTTTGAGCTCTAGTACTAGTACTAGTACTTTCTCCATCCTCAAAAAGATCAATGTTAAGATTGTCAATTGCTTCCTCCGTTTGAATTTCGCCTTCATTTTCATTTCCAGCTATCCATTCATCATCAGATGGCAACTCATCAATGATTAAGGGATTCTCATCTTGCTGAAGTGCCTTTTTTTTCAAATGTCAATCTTTTAGCTTCTTGTTGAACATGATGTAGACGAAGGAATTTATCTTTTGTGCTGTCAAGCGATTTCTCCTCTTAGTATGAACTTGGTTGTGGGTACTCCAATTACGTTCACATCCCGAAAGTGAACATGTGAGACTCAAAACTCTAACTGCAAAGCTAGCCAACTCTGGGGTACCATCTCCAAATTGGGACCACCAATCATCTGAATTTAAAATTGAGATGAAAATAATTAGTCAAACAATCTAAATTGTTTTATTAGTCAAAATTAACAAGATAGTTTCTACTTACTAGGATTGCGTTTCATGTATAATGCTTGAGCTTGAGGAAGGCCAAAAAAACCATTCTTTTGTCAAAATTCATCTAGTTGGAGGTCGGCCTTCTCTAGATGATGGTTGGAAGGATTATCGGAGTATTGAATCCTTGAAATCAAGTAATATGCCGCGGCATATAAATGTTGATGCAACTGAAAATCCCACTTTTTGTCAATCATCTCCCAAATCTCCTTGTAGTCTTTCTCTTCACCTCCAAAGTTTTTAGCAATTTCCTCTTTTGCCTTGTCCATAGCCCCATATATAAATCCCATGGCAGGCATCTTTTTGGAGTCTACTAATCTCAACACCTTCACTATAGGTTGTGTAGACTTAAGAACATACCCAACAGCTGCCCAAAACTGATTATCCTTCATGACTATCTTTTTCACTTCTTTCCCATCCAGTTTCTTTGCATATGAACTACTGTTCCATTCCTCTAATACAAACATAGGTTGTAGAGGTTGCATTAGTCTATAGATACACTCCAAAGTCAGATAGGTAGTAGCAAATCTTGTTGCAGCAGGTCAAACAAGAACCCTTTTGGTAAACTTTCTCATCAATGACAACACCCAAGGGTGATTATACACATAATTACTATTTTTTTTTGCTTTCACCAAAGCCCTTTTATGTTGTGGCAATTCTCCTAGTTTCTCAAGGATCAAATCAATGCAATGAGCAGCACAGGAAGTCCAAAATAAGTGTTTTCTTTTCTCTATTAGTTTTGCTCCAGCAGCCTTATAAGCACTTGCATTGTTAGTCACAACTTGAATGACAAGATTTTCCCCAAATTCTTCAACAATCTCTTCAAGCATCTTAAACAATAGATTTACATCTTTCTTTTTATCAGAGGCATCAACATATCTCAAGAAAATAGTTCATAAGGATTGTTGATTAAAAAGTTGATCAAACCTCAATTTCTAGCATCCGACCAGCCATCAGATAAAATAGAAACTCCTGTTTGTTTCTAAGTCATTTTAACATCCTCCACAAATTTTTCAGTGGTAAGTACTTCCTCCTTCAAAATCCATGTTCTAAGCTCAAGCATAGTTGGGGGTACAAGACCTCTACCATAGCTGCCAATTGATCTATACATATTAAAATAGGAGGGGCTCCTAGCAATATTGAAAGCATGTGCATTTTCATAAAAGAACCTATCAATGTCGACACATACTCAAGAACGGGCCGCTTTATCTCTTGATGTCGTTCTAAGGGAAGGTCTTTCGTTTGCTTCCTTATCATCCACATTGTTCAAAAATGTATCCATGGGACCTCTAACTCCTCTATCACTAACCACTCACGGTGATTGACAAGAGTCGACAAATCCATCACCATAATAAGAGCCAACATCAACCATTTCTTGAAATTTCTGATGCGCTAACTGTTTTTCAATAGCCCACTTGTTCATATAGTCATTAATATCTTTCTTCACATCATCAGGAACCTTAGGACAAGGCTTTACATTCTTATGACTGCAAGCAAGGTGTTCTTTCATCCTCTTAACACCTCATTTAATAATTTGATTGCAAAACACACATTGGATGTAAACATGAGTCCTTTTGTCATTTTCTGATGTAATTTCCTTTCCATATTTCCAAGCCGGATTTTGTCTCCCACTACGACGACCGCTAGCATTTTGTGGAGGTTTCATCCTAATTCCTAACTTAAAAAAAAATGAAACATTAGATTTTAAACCCAAAAAGTCATTCACGATCAAACTTTGCTAGAATGCTTCATTGCTACTACAAAATGAAAAAAAAAAAAAAAAAGCCAACAAGAGATTAGATACCTTGTGAAGCCTCATGTGGCTGGGGCTGGTTGGAGCAGAGGAGCAGAGGAACCTTGCGAAGAAGGAGGAGGTCGCACAATGAAGAAGGAGGAGACGCACGTTAGTCAACGAAGGAGGAGGCGCACGATGGTCGGTGAAGAAGAAGAAGGAGTTGTGAAGAAGAAGAAGGAGGCGCACGACGATTGGCTGTAGTGGTCAGTTTTAGGGTCTCTGGTATTTGGGCTTTTGGGGCTGGCAGGCCCAGCTATTAAGGGTTAAAAAACTACAGAAAACCCTAGAAAACATAGGCGGATGCCTCACTAAGCGCTTGAGGTGCCACTCAAAGGCATGTGCCTCCAGTGGATGAGCCGCACGCCTTAACTCCTACCCTGTGAGGCGTAGGAGTTGAGGCGCTTTTCCAGCGCCTCCTTTCGAGGCGCGCTTGAAGGTGTGTGCCTCAGGCGCTTTTTAAAGCACTGACGGTAGTATCACCAATATTCATTTGGATTACCATAACCGTTTTATCTATCTTTTCCTAGCATATGGACCTTGTATACGAGGTTTTGGTTGCATGAGGAAAGTTATTAGTGTTGATGGAACGTGGTTCAAGGGAAAATTCAGAAGTACGTTGTTAGTTGCCACTACGAACACAACTAAAGAAAAATAGATAAATAAATACAAAAAAAAAACAAGATATTTCTTCACTATAGTCTATTCTTAGCCGTTCAATCCCCGGCAACGGCGCTAAAAACTTGTTGCAAATAATTTGACTACGCTTGCAAGTGCATAAGTCGTACAAGTAATAAAGTGGTCCGAAGATCGATATCGTCCCACGAGGATTGACGTTAAGAATGTAAACTAACTATTGTGAATATCATATCTTAACTTTATCTAAGCGATCAAATTTGGATGTGATAAACTCAAAGAAAAACTAAAATAAAGGAAAAATAAATCAAAAGGAAAGATGACAGTAATTAATAACACGTGCTAAAATTAAAACGGAAAATCAATATAATGAAAATGTTAGGGTCTTGACTTTACTCTATTGTGATTATGTTTCACATAGTAATGTGCCTAACCTAACTCAACGTTCTCAAGAACCTAGAGTGATATGTATCCTTATAGCCTCTCTCGAGTGCCGCATAAAGAATGTGTAGGTGATATCAAGCCTATATCTCTATACAACTATTCATCCCTACCTTCATTAAGTTCCACTCTAGTAACAATTCCTGGAATTCCACTTCTCAATTTCACAACCTAAAATTGTTTCGGTTACCCAGGCAATGTTTATCTCTCGATCTCACACCAACCTAAGTTGTTCTACCCGTTTCTTGATTGCTTGAATGTTCCCCTCTCGAGTATTAATCCTCACAATCTAAATCAGCCCAATTCAAAATCTCATAAAGCATAGCAATATGTAAATCATAGATTTGGTAGCAATAATTCAAAATAGAACACAAAAGAAACGAAGAGCTTTAATTAAATGAACTGTAAAACATTGAAACACTAATCACAAATAGAGATTCATCTAAACCCTAACAAATAAGAAAATTAGCCACACATCATGTGGTTCACAGTCTCAAAATAATACTCAAAATCTAGAAAAATACAAGAAGAAAGAGAAGAAAGAACGCTTGGAATTCTTGAAGAACTGCTCCAATTTCAAATCCTCTCCGATTCAGTTTTTCTTCTTTTGCAAACCCTTTTTCTCTCCCTTTTCTCAGTTTTTAGTCTCTCTTTTTATATCCCACATCCAGCACGCCTCCCAAGAAGCCAATCACTTTCCATAAAAATCTGCGCCACTAACCTAGGGCAAAACGCGTGTTTTTAATAAAATCGGGAGGTGACATATCGCAGCTCTCGCTATTATCTGTGCACCAGAGGTAGGCAGAAAATCAGGTGACATATCACCTATAGGCAATGACATATCGCCTGGATGCAGCGACATATCACCGGAAAAGAAGCAACATGTCGCAGCTCTCGCTGTTCCTTCGTACAAGTTCGCTCGATTTTGCTCCTTTTTCGAGCTGCATCGCCATCTAAAGGAGACGTATCGCCTCATTCTCTGTCTTTTTTATCCAAAATGCCTCAAAACTCAGTGATTTCATCCATTACTGCACACTCAAGGGAAAATCATCAAATCCACATAAAAACTTGAGGAAAAACACGCCGAAACTAGCTAAAGGAGTAACGAATGAGTGCATAAATTACGCACTCATCAGTGCTCATTTTAAAGGAAATTGATATTATATTATGACCACAAACATGTCTGAGTCAGTTAATGTAATGCTCAAAGATGTTCGAGATTACCTAGTCATTGTCCTTTTGAATTTTATACAAGCGAAGATATCAGAGTGGTTTAATAACAGGCGGATCGAAGCTTCTAAAACTAAAACATTATTGACACCAAGTGTGGAAAAAACTCTTCGTGAGAGGCACAACAAAGCGGGATTTCTACCGGCCACAAGACTTAATATTGTTGAGTTCCAAGTAACAGGTGGAGAGACCACTGCAATTGTCAACATTGGAGCAAGGAGTTGCACTTGTCGTGTGTTTGACCTTGAGCAAATACCATGCGAGCATGCAATATCATGCTGTAGAGAAGCAAGAATATCTCTATATGATTTATGTTCAAAATACTACAGGACAAAAGTTTGGGCTCTTGCATACACTGAGAGAATCTATCCTATGCCGGATACTTCGCAATGGGATATTCCGAATGACGTAAAGGAAATTCGCCTTCTACCACCACAAGTTGTACCAAAAAGGGGTAGGCCAAAGCAAAAATACATTCCCAACATAGGTGAGTTCACACGAAGGCAGAACTGATGTGCTAGGTGTGGGCAATATGGACACTATGAAAAGAAATGTAAAAACGCACCGATGTATTCATGAAAAAAAAATATTGTTTTTAACAATTGAAATATTATTATTGGCGTTGCAATGTTTTTACATTTCTTATATTCAACAGGTTATTTTGGCTTTGGGGAAGCTCGTAATTATAGGGAAATGTTGTCTAAATTTTTAGAACAGAACACATAAGTGTAAGAACAGACCATGACCACCAAACCATATTTAGGACAATTAGAATGAGAACAAACCAAAAAACATACCATTATTTGAATGCCAACAGACCAAGAATAGACCATGATGATTTGTTTTTTTTATTTTTTGGAAAGCTTCATACCAATCCCGAACAATTGAGAAATATTTAATTTATAAAAGAGAAATAAAATTGTTAAAAAATGAAAAAACTAAGAACAAACCAAGTACAGACCAAGAACAGACCAAGCAAAGACCACGAACCTACCACACTTGACCAAGAATAGACCATGATGATTATGTTTTTTGAAAGCTTCATACCAGTCTCAAACAATGGAGAAACATTTAATTTATAAAAGAGAAAAAAATGGTAAACAATGAAAAAACTAAGAAAAGACCACAAACCGACCACACTTGACCAAGAATGGACCATGATGATTTTTTTATTTTTTGAAAAGCTTCATACCAGTCCCGAAGATTGGAGAAATATTTAGTTTATAAAATAGACAAAAAAATTGGTAAGAAATGAAAAAACCAAGAACAGACTAAGAAAAGACCACGAACCGACCACACTTGACCAAGAATAGACCATGATGATTTTTTTTAGAAAGCTTCATACCAGTCCTGAACAATGGAGAAATATTTATTTTATAAAAGAGTAAAACTTGGTAAAAAATGTAAAAACCAAGAACAGATCAAGAACAAACCAAGAACAAACCACGAACAGAGCAAGAACAGACCACGAATAGATAAGACATTACTATGAACATACCAGCCAGACCAAGAACAAACTAAGAACAAACTAAGAACAAACTCTAATAAAACATTAAAAAAATACATTTGAACATATTTTTTGGTTTTTTTGGTATTAAGACATGACTTTATCAATATATTGATGAAACAATATAATTAATTTATAAAAAAGTATTTAATTAAACGTGATACGTAAGAAGTAAAAACATAATTCTACGTATTATGCAAGACATCGTGTATAAAACAAAGTTATGTTATGTTGTGATGGATATAATTAAATAACGTTGTAAAAATTAATAAATACTCAATTCAATATCTATGAAATACATCAATGTCATAAATTGATGATCGAAAATTCATAAAAGTAAAAAAAAATTATTAAATATTGATTTGTCTTGTCTATTCATGGTCTGCTCTTAGTTTGTTCTTGGTTAGTTCTTAGTCTGGTCAGTTTATTCTTGGTCTGTTCTTGGTCTATTTTTGTTTGGTTGGTCGGTTCGTGGTCTGTTCTTGGTTTGTATGGTCAGTTCGTGGTCTGTTCTTGGTTTTTTTATTTTTTACTAATTTTTTTTCTCTTTTATAAATTAAATATTTCTCCACTGTTCGGACTGGTATGAAACTTTCCAAAAAATAAAAAAAAAATCATCATATTCTATTCTTGGTCAAATGTGGTTAGTTTGTGGTCTTTTCTTAGTCTGTTCATGGTCCGTTCTTGGTTTCTTCACTTTTATCAATTTTTTCTCTTTTATAAATTAAATATTTCTCCATTGTTCGGGACTGGTATGAAGCTTTCCAAAAAATTAAAAAAAATCATCATGGTCTCTTCTAGGTCAAGTGTGGTTGGTTTGTTGCCTTTTCTTGGTCTGTTCTTAATCTGCCCGTGGTCTGTTCTTGGTTTGTTCTTAGTTTTTTTCATTTTTTACCAATTTTTTTATCTTTTATAAATTAAATATTTCTCCATTGTTCGGGATTGGTATGAAGATTTCACACAAAAAATCATCATGGTCTATTCTTGGTCAAGTGTTGTCGGTTCGTGGTCTTATTTTGGTCTATTCTTGGTTTTTTTATTTTTTACCAATTTTTTTCTCTTTTATAAATTAAATATTTCTCCATTGTTAGGGACAGGTATGAAGCTTTCCGGAAAAAAAATCATCATGGTCTATTCTTGGTGAAGTGAGGTCTGTTCATGGTTTTTCTTAGTTTGTTCTTACTCTGTTCTTGGTTTTTACATTTTTTACCAATTTTTTTCTCTTTTATAAATAAAATATTTCTCCATTATTTGGCACTGGTATGAAGCTTTCCAAAAAATAAAAAAAAATTATCATAGTCCATTCTTGGTCAATTGTGGTCGGTTTGTGGTCTTTTCTTGGTCTGTTCTCGGTATGTTCTTAGTTTATTTTTGGTCTATTCTTAGTCTGTTCGGTCTGTTCTTAGTCCGGTTGGTCAGTTCGTGGTATGTTCTTGGTTTGTTCTTATAACATCTCGAGAAATTAAACGAGACTAATTAAGGTAATTCAAATTTATTAGTGTGCCTAATTTGGTTTAATTAAATAATTATGTTCAATAAATGTTTCTGACATGTAAATTTAAATAATTCCAAGGAATTTAAATATTTTTAGTAATTATATTTTCACCCCCCGAAGTGTGTGTAGACACAGCTCTCTCTCTCTCTCTCTTTCTCACTCTCTCTTTCTCTCTCGTTTTCTCCCGTAAATCAACCTGATTTCGAACCAAAGGAGAATTGCAAGAAGTTTACAACGTCAAGAGGAGTATTTGAGGTAAGATTTTTGAAGAACTTCTCTTGAATTTCGGATTTTTCAAATTAGAAAACTTATTTTGGTTTGAAATAGATTTTTATGGATTTTGAGTAAAACCGTAGTAGAAATTGGAAATCTTTGGTTCTTTGGACTTAATTTAGTAACTAGAACCTGGATTTGGTTGTTTTCCCTTGAAATGTTTCAGATTTGAACTTGAAATTGCAGGTTTTTGGGCTGATTTGGTGAGTTTTCTCGCACTTCAGTTCCCCACCAGTAGACCTTAGCGCTCGACCGGATTGCACACCATTGGTCGACCGGTAGTGTTGCACATCTCTATCATCGGTGTACACGGGGTTTGACCCTGTTTTGTTGAAAAACCCTGTTTTGACCTTGATTTTTTAAGAGAACCCAAATTAGCTTCATTTTGGGATCTAAAGTGAATGGATTAGCATCTTTAATCCATGTTTTGGAATCAAAAACCTTGGAATGATGATTTGAAACATAAAATGATTTATGAAACTTGAAATTGGATTAAGGCACACTAATAGGAAATCAAAGGGTATAATTGAGATTGAATTGCTTTAGGAATGAGAATTGGATCCTAAAGTATTGTTTTGTATCAATGCTAGCTAAGGAGTTGAATTGAAGGCTTTGAGGAAGCGGAAGCTAGAATAGTGCAACGCTAGCCATAGGTTTGGTGCTTACGAGGTAGGATTTGTTACCCCTTTCTTTGATAGCTAGTTTTCAAAAGAGTTTTGGCCATGCAAATGTTTTAAAGAAAGGGCATGTTTGCGAAAGAAAAGCATTTTCAAAACAATAGCTTGATTTAGGTATTGGAATGATAATGAACTATTTCAGAAAGTTTAATGAATGATTTCTTAAGATAAGAGATTTTGTGAATCGGTAAACCGGCTGATGGCCTAGATAGGATATGGAGAGTGTATTCTTAGGGGCAGAACCCAAAACCCGGACCGGGCCACTACGGTGGTGTTAAGGCTTGTGCGTGTGGTTGTGTAAGTAATTTATCAGAGGATAAATTACTTACTAATACCTGTAACACAAAATTTTCAGTTTATATTCCTTTCAGAAAAAGGATGTGAGGTTCTGACTGTTGTGTTGGAACTGAATGTCTACATTTATTTATTTATTTATTTATCTATTTACTGGTTCATTCATTTATTTACTTGTTTACAAAGCTTATTTAAAAATACATCCTACTGGGCCTTTCGCTTATGTTTTATCTGTTTATAAATATTAAGCCCTCCCAGGTGACTCTAGGAGCAGTACTGAATAGCTGATATAACTGCTACCATCTGATCTAGTAAGGATTGTGATCATCCTTTCTGTGTACAAATGTAGAATTGTAAATTCTGTAAACTCTGAACTTTAGATTTCTAGATAGTGGTTGATGTCTGTAATGTTATTTACATGTTCATATATGTACAATACTATAGACTATGTGGGTGAAGCCCTGAATGATGTTAGAAGCTCAAGTTTTAACCTCTTGTAATCAGAAAGTGCGGCAGACCCCGTAACTTTCTTGTACTTTATTTTCTGCTAAATAGTAGGGCTCGTTTGGAGATCTCTTTAATATTTTACTTTTGATTTTGATTATTATGATGATAAAGGTTTAATTACTTTCTTGATCACGTTTAACTCCTAAACGAGCCTCCATGTCCCTAACCCCAGCTTCGGGGCGTGACAGAGTGGTATCAGAGCCTTAGGTTTAGAAACCACAGGATTGTACATACATGTATGACATCAGGAATCCACCAAGAAGTCTAGTTTCTTTTTAGTTAAGGGAGATGCCGCCGCGTCGTAGATCAGTTAACCAACCGGCACCACAGAATCAAGAATTCATTGATGCCATGTATGCTACTTTCCAAGGGATGGCCATACGAGCTCAGAATGAGCGACCGACCAAAGATAGGAAGTAGAGCTATTTCCATGAATTTAGACGTGGACCTATCCCCACATTCAATAGTGAGGGAGGACCTCAAGAGGCAGAATATTGGTTTGATTCTATTGTAAAGCGCCTGAACACCATGGGAATACCGGAGGAGTATTGGGTGGAATTCGCAGTGTATAAATTAGAAGGCCAAGCAAGTACTTGGTGGAAACAAGTGAGGAGAAGGCTTGATATTGCGGGAATGAGTTGGGATCAATTCGAAGCTCTCTTTAATGAACAATACTTCCCTCAGGAGTTATCAGGATGAAAAGGCAATGGAGTTTATGTCCTTGGAAATGACTTATCCCGGTCTGCACCATCTATGGTGGAGTCTGAGCATTTGAAGAGCCTTAAATTCGAAAAAGGTCTTAAGAATTCTGTAAGGAGACCATTGGTGGCTCTGAGAAATCAAAATTTTTGAGAATTGGTGGATGATGTTATCATCAAAGCAAGGAAGCAGCTGGTCGAGTTTCTATTTCTGGTGGACCTTCTGCTTCAAGCGGGTCACAGCAGAGTGGTAGAAGAAACCGTAATCAGCGACAAATTAGTGGAGAGATGAACAGTGGTGGCAGTAGTTCGTCTGGAAGTGACTAGAGTGGTCCTTATAGACCCAAGTGCCATCATTGTGGGCAAGTTGGCCACATTAGGAGAAACTGTCCAAATCGGAATCGGCCACCGACTCAACAATCTCAGAGTGATGCTTCTTACGGTTAAGAAAGACCACCACAGTTTATGCCGCCTTACGAGCCACAGCTGCCAACACCAATGTCATTTCCTCCTGCCCCAACATACCAACCGGCGTATTATCCACAGGTTCGACCTCAAGTGTTGGGCTCAATGCAGATACCTCCGCCACAACAATATAGGCCAGGGACCCAGAGGCCTAATATTGCTGATAAAGGAAAGGGAAAAATGCAGGGACAAGCTTATGCCCTGACAGGAGGTAATTCTGGAGGACAGGCCAGCAACACTGTGGTTGAGGGTATGATTCTAATCTCTCACTCTTTAGCACATGTGTTGTTTGACACTGGTGCTGCACATTCTTTTATATCAAGTTCTTTTGTACAAACTTTGAAACTGAAATCTGAGAGCTTGGAAACCCCGATGACTTTGAACTCCCCACTGGGATGTGTGGAGGTGATTAGTGTATGTAGATCGTGTGAAATCATGATTGGAGGTGAGCGATTGAGAGCTGATCTCATTATCCTTCCGATGAGTCTATTTGACGTAGTGCTCGGAATGGATTGGTTATCAAGATACGGTGCTATTATTGATTGCTACTGTAGAAGAGTAACTTTGATGACTAATTCTAGAACGATGATCACCTATCAAGCAGACATCAACCCAGTCCTGGAAGCACGACTGTTAGAGGACGTAGGAACCTAGCCTGCTTTTCTTTCCTTCTTGCTTTAAAAGATGAACCCGAGGTAATTGGAGATAATATACGAATTCATGTGGTCGATGAGTTAGTAGATGTATTTCCTGATGAGTTACATGGGTTACCGCCAGATCGGGAGATTGAATTCTGTATTGTCTTAATTCTGGGAACGGCTCCTATCTCTATTCCTCCTTACCGAATGGCACCTGCAGAAATGAAAGAGTTGAAGAAGCAGCTTAGAGAATTAGCAGAAAAATGATATATCAGGAATAACACTTCCCCATAGGGTGCACCTGTGTTGTTTGTAAAGAAGCACAACGGATCTCTTCGGTTGTGCATCGACTATCGTCAATTGAATAGAGTAACTGTAAAGAATAAAGACCCACTGCCGATGATCGATGAGCTATTTGATCAGTTGGGTGGATCATAGTATTACTCTAAGATTGACTTTAGGTTAGGATATCATCAGTTAAAGACTAAGGAGGAAGACATTCTAAAAACTGCTTTTAGAACTCGGTATGGACATTTTGAGTTTCTAGTGATGCCTTTTGGGCTGACGAATGCCCCAGCTGCATTCATGGATTTAATGAACCGGGTCTTCCAGCCATACTTGGGTCAATTTGTAATTATTTTCATCAATGAAATTCTTATTTACTTGAAGACTTAGAAAGAACATGAACATCATTTGAGAATTGTTCTTCAGACTCTCCGTGAACACCAATTATATGTGAAGAAAGATAAGTGTGACTTCTGGCTGACGGAAGTGAAGTTCCTTAGACATGTAATATCAGGACAAGGAATTTCTGTAGATCCTTCAAAGATTGAAACAGTGTTATAGTGAGAAAGGCCGAAGAATGTAGCTGAGATTCGAATTGAAATAAAACTGCTGAAATTTCTATTTTTCACTGATATTGCACTATGCATAACTAATATTTACGAATTTACTCTAAAGAAATATTCGTATTATAACTTTACACATTTCAGGAAAGTTTGTTCGGTACATAAAGTTTCTATACAACATTCTCTCGATCAAGTAAAAATTTTACTACTTACAATTCCAGAAAGAATTACGGTCAAATGCCAGACTGTCTGGATTGGGCCAAAATTTTCCTAGTCATTACATTCACCCCTCCTTAAGAATTTTCATCGTGAAAATTAGAACATATGGGGGTATTTTTCTCTAATTTCTTCTTCTACTTCCCAAGTGGCTTCTGTGACTCTGTGATTTTTCCACTGAACTTTAATCATTAGGATGCTACGACTTCTGAGTTTCTTCTGTTATCGTGCTAAAATTTGAACTGGTTGCTCCTCATAGGATAAATCTTCACGGATCTGAATAGGCTCATACTGTAACACATGTGATGGATCCGAGATATATTTCTGGAGCATTGCTACATGAAACACATTGTGCACTGAAGCCAAGTATGTCAGCAGAGCTAGTCGGTAAGCTACCTTCCCTATTCTTTCAATAATCTCGAAAGGTCCTAAGTAACGTGGGCTCAACTTACCTTTGTTCCCAAAATGCATCACACCCTTCATTGGTGCAACTTTCAGGAATACGGAGTCCCCTATAGAGAATTCCAAGGGTCTCCGGCGTTTATCTGCATAACTTTTCTACCGGCTTTGAGCTGTCTCTAATCTTCTGCAAATCTTTTGCACTGTGTCAATGGCCTCTTGAACGAACTCTGTCTTGTGAAGCTGCTTTTCTCGAGTATCATACCAATGGACTGGTGATCTGTATTTCCTTCCGTATAGCACTTCATACGGAGCCATGTCGATGGAAGCTTGATCACTGTTATTATACGCAAATTCGATCAATGGCAATTTCATGTTCCATGCTCCTTTGAAATCCATAGCGCAAGCACAAAGTATATCTTCTAGGGTCTGAATTGTTCTCTCAGATTGTCCATCCGTCTGGGATGAAATGCTGTGCTATAGCGTAAGTCTATTCCCATCGCTTCTTGAACACTTCTCTAAAAATTAGAGGTAAATCGGATGTCTCTGCCTAACACTATACTAACTGGTACTCCATGTAGCTTTACTATGATAGCCACATATAACTCAGCTAATTTCTCTAAGGAGTAAGTTATCTTGATTGGGATGAAATGCGCTGATTTCGTTAGCTGATCTACTATTACCCAAATGGCACCATATCCTCCGCTGGTTTTCAGAAGTTTGGTCACAAAATCCATGGTTAGATGTTTCCACTTCCATTCTGAGATCTCTAGTGGCTGCAATCTTCCAGTTGGTCTTTGATGTTCTGCTTTGACTTTCTGACATGTTAAACAATGACTAACAAAGTCAACTATGTCATTCTTCATTCGCTTCCACCAAAAATGTTGTTTCAAGTCTTGATACATCTTGGTGGCACTTGGATGTACGGAATATGGCGTGTTGTGCGCTTCTATTAGTATATGCTTCTTGATTCTTTCTTGATCCGGTACACAAATTCTTCTTTGGTACAAGAGAATCCCGTCTTCTAAAAGGCTGAAGTTTGACTTTGCATTTTCTACCATCTCTTTCCTGTATTTATCCATAGTTGGATCACATTTCTAAGCTTCTCGTATCTCATCTTGTAGCACGGGTTGCAGTCGCAAAGAAGCTAATTTGTTGGAGATTAATTCAAGATCCAGGAGATTAATCTCTTGTCGAAGCTGTTTGGGCAACAATTCGATCTCCACTGGAGTTCGCATTGCTGGATATCTACTCAAAGCGTCTGCTACACGGTTAGCTTTACCTGGATGATAGAGGATTCACAATAATAGTCCTTCACGGAATATGGCGTGTTGTGTGCTTCTGTTAGTATCTGCTTCTTGATTCCTTCTTGATCCGGTACACAAATTCTTCTTTGGTACAAGAGAATCCCATCTTCTAAAAGGCTAAAGTTTGACTTTGCATTTTCTACCATCTCCTTCCTGTATTTATCCATAGTTGGATCACATTTCTGAGCTTCTCATATCTTGTCTTGTAGCACGGGTTGCAGTCGTAGAGAAGCTAATTTGTTGGAGATTAATTCAAGATACAGGAGATTAATATCTTGTCGAAGCTGTTTGGGCAACAATTCGGTCTCTACTGGAGTTCGCATTGCTGGATATCTACTCAAAGCGTCTGCTACACGGTTAACTTTACCTAGATGATAGAGCATTTCACAATCATAGTCCTTCACGATTTCAAGCCATCGTCTCTGTCTCATGTTAAGCTCCCTCTGCGTGAAGAAGTACTTTAGACTTTGATGATCTGTATAAATTTGGCATTGAGCTCGATAAAGGTAATGCCACCATAGTTTGAGCGCAAAGACTACTGCAGCTAGTTCAAGATCATGCATTGGATAACTATGCTCGTCATCTTTCAATTGGTGAGATGCGTAAGCAATGACCTGGCCATTTTGCATCAACACGACTGCTAGTCCTGTTTTTGAGGCATCACTGTAGATGTCAAATTTTTCTCCTTCTTCTAGAATCGTGAGCACTGGAGCACTAGTTAATCCACTTTTGATCTCCCTAAAACTCTATTCACATTTATTTGTCCATTCATACTTCCTATCTTTTCTAGTTAATGTAGTGAGAGGGGCTGCAAGACGAGCAAATCCCTCCATAAACCTCCTGTAATACCCTGCCAATCCTAAGAAACTTCGAATTTCTGTAAAATTCTTTGGCACTGGCCACTTGTCAACCGCTTCAACTTTTGCTGGATCCACCACTATTCCTTCCTTGGATACTACATGACCGAGGAATTGAACTTTATCTAACCAAAACTCGCACTTAGAAAACTTCGCATACAACTGATGTTCCTTTAACGTGTATCACACGATCCTTAAATGTTCTGCATGCTCTTGTGGACCTCGAGAATATATAAGGATGTCATCGATGAAAACAATAACAAACTTATCTAAATATGCCCTGAAAACATTGTTCATAAGGTCCATAAATGCCACTAGGGCATTTGTAAGTCCAAATGACATCACTAAGAATTCATAATGTCCATTCCGAGTTCTGAATGCCATCCTGGAAATGTCTTCTTCTCTAATCTTAAGCTGATGATACCCCGATCGAAGGTCAATCTTTGAAAATGTGGTAGCTCCTTTCAACTGGTCGAACAAGTCATCAATTCATGGCAACGGCTACTTGTTCTTGATGGTGACTTTGTTAAGCTCTCTATAGTCTATGCACATCCAAAGCATGCCATCCTTCTTTTTGATGAATAGAACTGGAGCTCCCCATGGTGAGAAACTCAGTCTGATGAAGCCTTTGTCTAGTAACTCTTGGAGTTGAACCTGCAACTATTTCAGTTCCGCTGGAGCCATTCCATACGGTGCTTTAGATATTGGTGCGGTGCCTAGTAGAAGCTCTATTTCAAAGGCTATTTCCCGATCTGGAGGAAGTCCGGGTAATTCTTCTGGGAAAACTTGTAGGAAATCCCTGACTACTGAAACATCTTTTGGCTAAAGTTTCCCTTCCTGCTTTTTATCTACCACATAAGCCAAGTATCCAGTGCATCCGTTAGAAATCAATCATCGAGTTTCTAGTGAACTAATAAAATGTTTGGGTGTTCCTGATGTAGAACCAATGTATTCAAACGTCTGCTCTCTTTCTGACTAAAAAATTACCCTTTTCTTTCTACAATCAATTGTAGCATTATACTTTCCTAGAAAATCCATTCCTAGGATCACATCATAATCTACTAAGTCCAGTATAACTAGATCTGCACTAAGTTCTCTTCCTACTATCTCTATTGGTACATGACGTAACCAGTGACTGGAGAACAACACTTCACCGGATGGTAGTGCTGTCTTAAAGACTTGACCCATCTTCTCTTGAGGATGTGGTATTCGTTTAACAAATTCTAATGATGTAAATATGTGTGTGGCTCCTGAATCAACTAATGCTTGTACATGAACATGGGCAACAGTAAGCTGACTTGTTACTACACTAGACGTGCCTGCCTCAGCATCCTCCTTGGTGTATGTCAGTAGTTATGCATTGGCTTATGGGGAAGCCTATATTTTGTTCGGTTGAGGGGTCGGAAGTACCCGTTGTGCTCGCATGGCATGAAATTGCGGAACTTGTGGCCTTTGTGGTGCCATTCCAGGAGATCTTGCTTTGAATGGACATTTTTCCGCCCACATGTATAACATACATTCATACCGGCTTTGCATTCTCCAAAGTGTTTCATTCCACACGTCTGGCAGATGGGAACACTGGGACTAGTATACTGGTCCTGCTTCTGTTGGGAATTTCACTGACTCTGATTGCGACTCCCCCTAAAATTACCTTTTCTCTTATTGGGGTTTTGTTGGTTTTGATTGATTGCCCTGCCCATGTTTCGATCTCTGGTTACTTTGGCTTCCTTGACCTTGCTGATTGGTACTGTGGCTTGCTTAGTGGGTGCCTATGCCTTTTCTCTCTGTTTCTTCTTATCTTCCCACATCTTAGCTTGTTCTTCTTTAGATTTGGCAATATTATGCTCCGCACGTATTGCTCGATTCAGCAAATATGCTACTGTGGTTGGTGGATATTTTCCACTTTCCATGATGGTGGCTATATCTCCCCGGAGCATGTTAATCATTCTTCTAACTCGTTCTTCCTCTGTTGAAACTAACTATGGACACAGTCGTGCTAACTGATCAAATTGTCGGCAAGCATCAATAACTGACAAGTCACCCTGCTTAAAATTATTGAACTCATTCTGTTAAGTCTTAAGGGCTTCTAAGTTATAATATTTCTGATTAAATTCCCTTAGGAAGTCATTTCACAACATCTGTCTTACATATCTTCTAGCGCATACCGATTCCCACCAATAGCGAGCATCTTTTTTCAATACAAGGGCGGCGCACTGAATCTTTTCCCTATCAGTGAGTCCCATAAACTCAAATACAGTCTGAATGGATGCTAACCATTCTTCAGCTTCAAGTGGATCAGTTAACCCTTCAAACTCTGGTGGTGACATTTTCTTAAATCTCACATAAAGTGGTCCTTGCGGGACCTTTACTTGGTGCCCCATTTCACCTCTTACTGGTTCCTGGGGTTCTGCAACCCTCTATGGGCGTTGCTCAGGCTGGGCGGCTGGTGCTGGCACAGCCTGTGGAAGGGGTGCTCCTCCAACCTGCTGACCCTGTATTAATTGTGTAACTAACTCTCTTAACTGTCTACTTTCTTCAGCTTAGGCTGCTAATTGCCCTCTGAGACTTGCTACTTCTGCAGTAAGGTCCTGTGCTGGTGGATTTTGTTATGGTTGTTGTCTATTTTGACATGTACGAACCATGTTGCTGTGTCTATACCTATCAAAAGAGCAACATAGTTATTTTAAGTGCAAAAAGAGTTACTTCAAGAGTTTCTTTACTGACTATACTTTAACTTCCATTCATTTTCATAGCAACTAATAAAACATACATTCTCTATGTTCTTTTATTCCACATTTCTCATTTTATACATATCACATCATATACAAAACATCACAACAGTTAAGGCTTCTAAGCCTTTCAGTCAATACTATTTACATAACCTTGCGACATATTTCAACTAATATGACACTAAATCCTAGCTCAATCCTCATCATCTATGTATTCATCGGGGTCCTCATCCGGGTCCTCCTCTAGATCCTCCTTTGGGTCTTCCTCTAGATCCGGTTGAGGGTTATCACCGGCATCCTCGTCAGCGGTCCTAACATATGTCCATCTTCATTGAACAGCTACAGGTTCATCCGTTGACTCTATTTCAGGTCTCAGTCGCTGTTGAGAGGTGGAGGCTTCCGCGTCATGCCTCGTCACTCGGGTATTAGAAAACGGAAAATCTCGACTAGCCGCAAATGGCCATGTCCTCTCCGTAAGTATTTGGCGCTCACATTGCTTCGCCTCAACGATAGACTGCGTGAGTGTTTGGTCCTGACATGGAACTAATCAACGTTGGTACTCCTCTGTCAGACCTCTTGATACGATCTGACACCGCTCCTCCTCGCTAAGATTGAAAATCTGATTATGAGTTAGCACATCCGTCAAGACCTAGCCGTATATGACATGATCGCCTCATCAGCTCTCATACCAACACCCTCGGCTCGTAACACAAACTCCCGGGCTTGGATGTAGGTCACGGCTACCCTTGCTTATGTCAGTGTCTCCCCACTCGGCTGTGGTGCCGACTCTGGTGGTATGGCCTGGGGAAGGAGCTGATACTTTAACATATGATAAAACCTTTCCCACTGCATCTCTGCTATCTCATCCTCATCTAATGCCTGCCAAACGATTAAGGCATTGCCCTCTAATAAACTAGCTGATAATGTAACCCACTCCTCTTGAGCTATATCACAGGCTCGCATCACATATTCTACATGGTGCAACCAATCCTTAACTCTAGTGGGATGTGAATGCCCATCATAAAAGGGTGGATTGCAGGCATAGAACCTGGCTGCAGCTCGACCCATAGTCAAGACACCTCTCCTCATTCGATGCCCAGCCTCGGCTGCTATTGACTCTAAGCCCTTTATTCCCAGTCTACTGGAGGATGACTATACATAGCAGGAATAGATATTGACCTCTCTAGTTGTCAGAAAAGTGAGGATAGAAATGTCCTTACCCATCCCCATAAGGTTTTCATTCGTAAGGTGGACCCTAACCATGATGACGGTGGTGATCGATCCATAAGTACATGTTCCATCTTGCCAAAAGAAATAAACAATTTCAGTTTTGTTCTATAAACTAATTTACCTGGACTGTGCAGAGGCATCAGTGTGGAATTTGTCATGGCAGGAGTAGGAAGGCCGCTCTTATACCAACTGTGACGCCTCCCGCCCTTGCGGTAGGCCGCCAATCCTATATTACTACTGGTAGGATGAAATATTGTCTAATCCATTACTTTTTACTTGACTATCACCTCATTATATCACGTCCATACATAGGTGGGTTTTTTTTTGTTTACTAACCTCCGAGTTCTCAACATGTTCCTTAGCATGTTCTTTTGTTATATTAATGATATATCTAGCTAATACTTTGTGATTTCGGATATAAAAAAATCCCCGAAACTTATCTTAACTTATTCCAGTCAGATGGTCTTTACTAACACTGTACCATCTCTTTCTTAATACTTAATACACAAACTTTTGTTCTACATTACATTACTTCTGTAGCGGAATTTTTTCTACGCGGGCGAAGTAGACACCACTCCTGTAAACCCATGACATATCCGCCACCTTGCATCAGCCAGTCTATCAAACAGAAGTACTATATAGATGGCTACTTGCCTGTGTTACCTACAACACAAGTAAACTGATGAGCATATTGATGATGGGTATTTCTACCAACAAATCAAGTACTTTTAAGCTTGAAAATTTATAAATTTTCAAGCATTTTTGTTAGTTTAATGTCTTTTGTGTGTTTTTTATAGGAGTTATAAATAAATACGAACTTGGATGATTTTGCATGAAGCAAAGAAGAATATTTGCCTAACTTGTGAATCAATGGCAAGAGGAGGCGAAAGAGGATTTTAAGGCGCAAAAAAAAGGAGGCTTGGAATGCAAAAAAAAAAAAGCGGGCTGCAGCGCACCATTTTGGGCTACAGCGCGCAAAGGAATACAACGAAGTCCAGAGAGCAAGCGAGGCGCAGGCTGTAGCGCACCAAAGTGGGCTGCAGTGTGCCCAAGGGGAGCTGCAGCGCGCCAAAAGGGCCCAGGAATGTGTCCTACACGCTGCAGCGCGCTCAAGGGCGCTGCAGCGCGTCCCAGCCCCCTGCGAGTAAAATCCCTCTTCCAAAAATGCGCACCGCAGCGCGTTTTCACGTGAGCTGCAGTGCGCGACTGAATCCCTAGCTCTGAAATATTGTAGTATAAAAGGAAAGAGATGCCATTTTGGAAGTGAGCCCCGGAAATCTAAAGAAAACATCAAAAGGAGGCCGAAATCCTTCATCTTGGAGGTCCTTGGAAGCTCTTCAATGGATATTGGGTTTTATCTTCTTTCATCTATTTTTCCATGTTGAGCTAGACATTAAATCTAGGACTTGATGTAGTTTTATTTGAACTATGTTTTGAATATTTTGTTGATTGCTAATTTAATTTTTTTTTCGATTCATTTATGTTTCTCTATGCTTAATGCTTCTAATTTATTTGGCCAATGAGTTAGATGATTTTTAGATTACGAATTTGATGCTCGAGAGAGATTGAGTTCTTTATCTAGATTTGAGAAACATAGTCTAGGTTGTTGTGAGACCGAGAGGAGATCAACGGTTAGATAATCAAATTAGGATTTAGGTCGTTGTGAGGCCGAGAGGCGATCAATATTCATATTTTCTAATTCTAAAGGCGAAGCTTAATTTGTGTTTTAATATTCATTTCTAATATGGATATTGTTTTGGGTATTTAAATACAATTCCTTGTGAGGCACTCGAGAGAGGTTGCAAGGTAACATTAGAGCCTTGATTAATGAATTGATCGGAATTGATTAGCGATTACATAATAGGATGAACATAGGAATAATAAAGTGAAATCAAGTCCCTAGACCATTTGTGTATAGATACTTTATTTTTATTTTCTTATATTTATTTTGTTTTAGTTCTTAATCATCATCTTATTAGGTTGCCTAGATAAAGTTAAGTTACAATAATCACGGCACTTAACGGCAATTCTAAACCCAATCCCTGTGGAGACGATACTCACTCACCCTATACTCAAAACTTGACACCGTACGCTTACGGAAATATATTATATACAAAAAATATTACGCATCACATATGCCCAACATGTATAGACATGCAAACATGTTAAAACTAGTAAAAATGTATAATGTGTCATAATGCAAGAATACACACGTGAATATGTTTCCTTCGCAAACATGCTTTAATAACTACTTTTTGTCTTTCTGTTCTTGTTACTATGGGCCTGGGCCCCTATTTAACTGCCTGGTCTAGCCGAGATCTCTTACTCTTGAGATTTCCTCCCCTGAGAGGCCAACGACCCGTCAGTCTTTAAACTTTACCGAACTTTGGATTTACATTTCAAAGTATTTTAAACTTTACTGAATGCCATGCAACGCTTTCTCTACGTGCACATGCTTAGGGTAAGCGTATGTTGCCCTTCTGCAATCTAGGGCACTAAGCCCGCAAACACTCAATATCACATAAACTTAGAAATATAAGCAATTTCATAATTCTAAGTCTATCTTACAGTTTACTCGAGTGTAGACAAACATATATGTCTATACTCACAAACAATATGCTAGTATTCCCACTTGTTGAGAATTCTTCCTTCTTGCTTCGGTTTTCATGCCAAAACCTGTGTCATGGAAATCGGTATCAACTTCCTATTCTCAATATCAAAATTCCTTGGATTTAGATTTCTAAATCCAATCTCAAACTCATTTTTGAATTTTATTCCTCTATGCTGAACATTCTAGCTTAAGAGACAAATTCTACAATTTGTGTGTCACGATTTCTGAACCTCAATTTACTCATTTCCGTATCTTAGAACTATAATTCATACTCAAAAATTAAATCCATAACTTAATACTTACTATCTAGGTTTAGGAAATTTCGGCAGAGTTCCGCCTAGTTTCTTTTTATCGTTACCCGAGCTTCCAATAGCTCATTCTAACTTCCAAATTCAGTTCCTAGAGTCAAGATTCATAATTCTCAACACAGATTCCAACTCAGAAATTGAACAAAACATAAGTTTTTCTCACCAAGAGGCTCACGGATTTTTAGGTCAAAATCCACCAAAATCTCGTTCAATCGTTTCAGTTCCTACGCCATTAGACTCCTATCACAGTGCTCTACAAAATCTCAGTTTCAGTTTTTACTTTAACGGAAGTTTTTCGAGATTGGTTACTATTCACCCAAATAAAAAATCATAAAATTTACTATGAAAACCCAAAATCTTACCTCTATGAGTTGAGATTTCCCGCTAGCACGCCACAAGTTTTGATTCTACCGGACTAAACTGAAGAAATTCTGACAAAAACGCTTGATTCTCTTGATTTCTCTCTCTCTCTCTCTTGTTCGGCCACTCTAAGGAAAAGAAGAACACAATTTGCTTCTATTTTCCTTCCTACGCTTTTTAAGAAACAAAATAATTTTTTATTAATTTTTTTTCTATTTCTTTCCAACTAAAAGAAAATACTTTAATTCTCAAATTTTAATTCTACTAATTCTACTTAAGTTAAATACTTAATTTGGGTGGTTCTAAGTTCCTCAAATTTCTCTTGTCGAGACCCAACTTTCCGTTTCTTAAAATGAGTCTTTCCGGTACCGATAATCTCCCCCTCGGTACAGGTTCTGTACTGCATTTCTGGACTACCGGGTACCCCGGGTCAAACTTCTCATATTCAACCCAATTCTTTTGGGCATCTCATTAGTCAATTTCTTTGTCTGAAATTTTCATTTCAATCAATCTAGAATTGCTCAAAACACTTACCCTTGCGGTACGGGTTTTGAGCTATTTCTCGGTCTAACTGACTCAAGAAAATCTTATTTCAGGAACTATTGTTATTTTCTTTACTTCTAAAATTTCTGCTCTTTTCTAACCCATCATTTAGTCGCATACCAAATTTTTCAGTTTTTCAGAACTGATATAAAACTGCTAAAATTTCTATTTTTCACTGATATTGCACTATGCATAACTGATATTTACGAATTTCCTCTGAAGAAATATTTGTATTATAACTTTACATATTTTAGGAAATTTTCTCCCGTACATAAAGTTTATATACAACATTCTCTCGATCAAGTCAAAATTTTACTACATACAATTCTGAAAAGAATTACAGTGAAATGTCGGACTGTCCGGATTGGACCAAAATTTTCCCGGTCATTACAAAAATCATGGTAGAAATTGGGGATCTTTGGTTCCTTGGACTTAATTTAGTAACTAGAACCTGGATTTGGTTGTTTCCCCTTGAAATGTCTCGGATTTGAACTTAAAATTGCAGGTTTTTGGGTTGATTCAGCGAGTTTTCTCACACTTCAGTTCCCCACCGGTCGACCTATGCGGTCGACCAGATTGCACACCACCGGTTGACCGGTGGTGTTGCACATCTCTGTCACCGGTCGATCAGTGTACACGGGGTTTGACCCAGTTTTGTTGAAAACCCCTGTTTTGACCTCGATTTTAGAAGAGAACCCAAATTAACTTCATTTGGGGATCTAAAGTGAATGGATTAGCATCTTTAATCCATGTTTTGGAATCAAAACCCTTGGAATGATGATTTGAAACGTAAAATGATTTATGAAACTTGAAATTGGATTAAGGCACACTAATAGGAAATCAAAGGGCATAATTGAGATTGAATTGCTTTAGGAATGAGAATTGGATCCTAAAGTGTTGTTTTGTATCGACATGAGCTGAGGAATTGAATTGAAGGCTTTGAGGAAGCGGAAGCCGGAATAGTGCAATGCTAGCCACAGGTTTGGTGCTTACGAGGTAGGATTTGTTACCCCTTTCTTTGATAGCCTATTTTCAAAAGAGTTTTGGCCTTGCAAATGTTTTAAAGAAAGCACATGTTTGTGAAAGAAAAGCATTTTTAAAACAATAGCTTGATTTAGCTATTGGAATTATAATGTACTATTTTAGAAAGTTTAATGAATGATTTCTTAAGATAAGAGATCTTGCGAATCGGTAAACCAGTTGATGGCCTAGATAGGATATGGAGAGTGTATCCTTGGGGGCAGAACCCGAAACCTGGACTGGGCCACTACGGTGGTGTTAAGGCTTGTGCTTGTAGTTGTATAAGTAATTTATCAGAGGATAAATTACTTGTTGATGCTTGTAATATGAAATTTTCAGTTTATATTCCTTTCAGTTTATTTATTTATTTATCTATTTACTTGTTCATTCATTTATTTGCTTGTTTACAAAGCTTATTTCAAAATACATTCTTCTGGGCCTTTTGCTCACGTTTTATCTATTTATAAATATTAACCCCTCCCAGGCGACTCTATGAGCAGTGCTAAATAGCTTATATAACTGCTACCGCCTGATCTAGTGAGGATTGTGATCACCCTTCCTGTGTACAAATGTAAGAATTATAAATTCTGTAAACTTTGAACTTTGGATTTCTAGACGGTGGTTGATGTCTGTAATATTATTTACATGTTCATGTATGTACAACACTGTAGATCCTGTGGGTGAAGCCCAGAATGATGTTAGAGGCTCAAGTTTTAACCTCTTGTAATTAGAAAGTGCGGCAGACCCCATAACTTTCTTGTAATTTATTTTTAGCTAAATAGTGGGGCTCGTTTGGAGATCTCTTTAATATTTTACTTTTCATTTTGATTATTATGACTATAAAGGTTTAATTACTTTCTTGATTACGTTTAACTCATGAACGAGCCTCCACGTCACTAAGCCCAGCTTCGGGGCATGATAGTTCTTGGTTTGTTTGGTCGGTTCATAGTCAGTTCTTAGTCAATTCTTAATCTGTTCTTGGTTTTTTCATTTTTTACCAATTTTTTTTCTCTTTTATAAATTAAATATTTCTCCATTGTTTGGGACTTGTATGAAGCTTTTCAAAAAATAAAAAAAAAATCATCATGGTCTATTCTCGGTCAAGTGTGGTCGGTTAGTGGTATTTTTCTGGTCTGGTCATTCTGTTCTTGGTCGGGTCATTCTGTTAGTGGTCTGGTCTGTTCTTGCTTTGTGTGGTTGGTTCGTGGTATATTCTTGGTATGTGTTGGGAATAGTGTCCTAGAAGCATGAGATGTAATAGGATATTTATTATTTAATTAATAAAAGAGTTTATTCATCATTTTATGTGCATATATTTATGAATATTTTATGAATATCAAATGAAAATTCCGTGATTATTTATGTGACCTTAAACATTGTATATAAGTGGTATAAACGAGAGGATAATGTTTAAGGGTAATAATAAAAAAACATTGTTCATAATGAATTTAATTAAAGTTTGGAATCTTTAATTAAAACATTATTAATACATGTCATTCCCATTTAAAATGGAACGGTGTTATCCGCACTGTTAATATGGTGAGATATTGAATGAGTGTATTTCGCATAATGAGATTATGTGGAACAGGGACACAGACACAATATGAATTTCTAATAATTTCTGTTAAGCATAGAAATTCTAATTGAGTCTACCGATGGTCATATATAGAGTGATCTTAATCCTAAGTTCTTAACAAACTCCTATTTATGGATTTGTGTCTTTTGATTTACTCGGTACGGATTCTGAGACCCTGAATCCTATTCCTTGTATTTTGGAGACATGATGAAGTAGGTGGCCGGGAATGTTATTATACGAGATGGAATCCATTCTTTCTTGAGAAAGAAGTAGATAAATAATTCTCTTGAGTGTTGATTCGGTACTTCGATTAGTAAGAGTGCTCTGGTTCATGAATGTGTTTTATGAATCACTATCCATTAGAGAATCAATGGTACTCAAGGATGAAGA
>NW_010365881.1:102756-106403 GCF_000414095.1 Morus notabilis
TTGTGAACATAATTTAAATTTATCCTTTTAAACTTATTTGATAAGTTGTTCAATTTAGAATTCAAATTAATTTAAGTTTGACTTAAATTTGAATTTGAATTTGAATTAAAATTGGACTACATGATAAAGGATGATTTTCTCTTCCTTCCCTATCTGTAATTGGCACCACACAGGGATGAGAATCCCTACACAAGGGCCGGCCATATCAAGGATAAGGTAGAGGAGAATTTTTATTCAAAATTCAAATAGGAGAGAGATAGAAGTTGGACTTCTACTCTATAAATAAGATATGATGAAAAATTACGCGTGACAAATTTTTGACCTAACTTATTTGGGGCTGGCCAAAATTCCCAAGAGAGAGAAGGGAAAATTTTCTTCCCAAAAATTTCACATCGTGCATGCGTTGGTGCTTGTGGAAATTCGAGTGTTTGTTCCAACCCGATTTTGTCTCGAGTGTGCCCACACACACGTCTACGTAGATTCAAGGAATTGACGTGGAAGACTTTGGTTTTCTAAACACAAGGTTTTGAAGCAAGGATCGTTCGTGGTTAAAGAACTCAAGTTATCATCCGAGTCGGCCTCCAGGTATTTTTCCTAATTTAGTTCTTGATATATAAATTAATGTGATTAATTTATTCGTGCATAAATTAATATAATCTATAGAGTATCTCAAAAGTTTTATGAAAATTTTTGTTATACTTGATCCACCCTCCACCACGCTTTCGCATCCGAATTCGATTCGGTAACCAACAGTATGTTCTTAGTTTTTTCATTTTTTACCAATTTTTTATCTTTTATAAATTAAAGTATTTCTCCATTGTTCGGGACTGGTATGAAGCTTTCCAAAAAATAAAAATAAAAACATCATGGTCTATTCTCGGTCAAGTGTAGTCGGTTAGTGGTATTTTCCTGGTCTGGTCATTCTGTTCTTATTCTGGTTATTCTGTTTGTGGTCTTGTCTTGTTTTATATCATTTTTAATTATAAATTGATGGTTTTTTTTCATTTTTTTTATTTTTTAGTAACGCGTTTTTTTCTTTTAATGGTATATTCTTACACTTATGTGTTTTGTTCTAAAAATTAGGGTAGCATTTTCCCATAATTATTAGCTTCCCCAAAGGCAAAAAAACCTCTTGAATACATTTTACAAGCAAAACAATGCTTTTAATTATACCTTGTTTATATATTTTTTTATATAGAACTTACGGGCCTTCTACTTGTTCTTCTGCGAGTTCTTCTAACGGGATTTTACAGACAAGGTATTCGATAAATTTGTATGTGAAAAGTCTGCAGTCACTTGTTCTGAGGTTGTGAACTAACGACTTATGATGAAAGAATGGCCACACACTGTCAAGTTTATCGCCCAGATGGTTAAATAAACGTGTATACTTCAAGAACTTAGGCATCATGACAGAGATAGGCTCCACGTATTTTTGTATCTGTTGATCCCTGTACATCTTGTCATTGCAGTCATACACCTTTATGTTGATTTCAGATAAATCAACATAAAGGGCAACCCAATGCTTATCCTTAATGTTAAGGGGCATAGTGAAGCCTTGCGCGCCATCCCATTTCTTTCCAATTATGCGCTTTTGTCTACGGACATATTCATCCAGGTCGTTGTCAAATGTATACTCTGCCAATTTTGATTTGTTGGTGAAGAATCACCCTCTCAATTTCTAGCAGAATACATCGTCCAGGATGATAATATTGTTAATGAACTCTCATTCGTTGGCACTTGACCTTCTCATAGATAGATGACCTCATGCCTCGTCAATTTACTGTAAGTCATAAAAAAATAAATTCAGTATAATGATAATGGTATTAAAAATAGGACTGTAAATTTAGAAAATATGTTGTGATTACTAACTTCACTGTATAGCCATTCACCTGGCTTCAAGATGACCTGGAAGAAGTCCTTCTTCCAATCACCAAAATCGTACTCTATCAGCTCAGTCTGTATTTGTATCAGCGAACCACTTTTTGAAGGACTCAACAACATCTTTATAGGTCCACATCTTCTTCATCACCTTACGTAGGGGATCTGTGTAAGGCGACTCAAAATACTTGTTGGCCCTTTTAAGTCTTTTTTCATTCTTGGGTTCAGACTCTAGCTCTGACTGAACCTGTGGCTCAGGTTGTTCCTCTGGCCATAGCTAAATCTGTGACTCCGGTTGTTCCTCAGGCTCTGGTTGTGGCTGTAACTATTGTTTTACTATACGTGTCATGTTGTCCTTTATTTCTCTAACTAATTGGTCTAGTGAGTCTAACCTCTTTTTGATAACTTCAAAATATCTACCATTGTACTCTACCATCCTCTGATAGAGTATGTCAAGTATGTAATCAATAGACATACCATCCTGGGGACGAGGACGAGGTTGTTGTTGTTCTTGTTGTTGGAGAAGTTGTTATTGGGGACAAGAATATTGTTTGGGAGGCTTCAGCTACTGGACATAGACCATTATTACACCAGAGTCTAAAAACGATGCAAGCTGGTCAATCTCGGCATCTTTTTAGTTAGCATAAGTCAGATACAACCTCATGCACATACTACTCATTTCCTTCATAGTGTGATAAAGAATTGGTACGACTATTTCCTGTATATTAAAAGAACATATAGTGAATGATTATTTAGGTGGAAACATAATGTAAAAAATAAATATGCCTACTTATTGAATAATAAAAATACCTGTAAACACATTGTATTCAAACCCTTACCTCGCCACATTGCATGAGGTCGTCTATCTGTCTAACCTCAACCAAGGAAACCCGGCGTGCCTCCCATTTGAGCATTTTAGGAAGACATCCAACAACCTGTTGGTCTCCGAATCGAATACGGATGCGGAAGCGTGGGGGGATGCGGATCGTGTATAACAAAAATTTTTATAAAACCTTTGAGATACTCTATAGATTATATTAATTTATGCACAAATAAATTAATCTCATTAATTCATTTATTAAGAACTCAATTAGAAAAAATACCTGGAGGCCGACTCGGATGATAACTTGAGTTCTTTGACCTCGAACAATCCTTGCTCCAAAGCTTTGTGTTTAGAAAACCAATGTCTTCCACGTCAATTCCTAGAATCCACGAAGACGTGTGTGTGGACACACATGAGACAAAATGGGTTACAATAAACACTCGAATTTTCACAAACACCAACGCATGCACGGTGTGGAATTTTTGGAGAAATAATTTTTCCTTCCCTTGCTCTAAGAGAATTTCGGCCACCCTATTCAAATTAGGGCAAAAATTGTTTCAAAAATTGTCTCAAAAATTGTGTCCACAATTTTCTACTATTCTCTTATTTATAGAGTAGAAGTCAAACTTCTAGAAGGAATCCAATCTCTATCTCCAAGATAAAGCTTGTCAATTATCTCATATTTGAATTTGAAACAAAATCTCCCATTCCCTTATCCTTAGTGTGGCCGGCCACCTTAGGGGATTCTCATCCCTGTATGGCGCCAATTTGCAGATAAAGAAAGAAGAGAAAATCATCATTTATCCTGTAATCTAATTTTGACTCAAATTCTAATTCTAATTTAAGTCATACTTAAATTAATTTGAATTTTAAATTGAACAACTTATCAAATAAGTTTAAATGGATAAATCTAGATGTGTTCGAATTCAAATTTAAATAATCACAT
>NW_010365881.1:106772-120241 GCF_000414095.1 Morus notabilis
TACCATTTATTCTCTAATGGACAGTGATTCATAAAACACATTCATGAATCGGAGCTCCTACTGGTCCAAGTACCGAATCAACACTCAAGAGAATTATTTATCTACTTCTTCTCAAGAAAGAATGGATTCTATCTTGTATAATAACATTTCCGGCTACCTACTTCATCATGTCTCCAAAATACAAGGAATATGATTCAGGATCTCAGAATCCGTACCGAGTAAATCAAAAGACACAAATCCATAAATAGAAGTCTGTTAAGAACTTAGGATTAAGATCATTCTATATATGACCATCGGTAGACTCAATTAGAATTTCTATACTTAACGAAAATTATTAGAAATTCATATTGTGTCTGTGTCCTTATTCCACATAATCTCATTATGTGAAATACACTCATTCAATATCTCACCATATTAACAGTGCGGATAACACCGTTCCATTCTAAATGGGAATGACATGTATTAATAATGTTTTAATTAAAGATTCTGAACTTTAATTAAATTCATTATGAACATTGCTTTTTGATTATTATCCTTAAACATTATCCTCTCGCATATAACACTTATATACAATGTTTAAGGTCACATAAATAATCATGGAATTTTTATTGATATTCACAAAATATTCACAAATATATACACATAAAATGATGAATAAACTCTTTTATTAAATAAATAATAAGTATCCTCTTACATCTTATGCTTCTAGGACACCATTCCCAACACAACCATCTTTGTTAACGTGGCACCGATGGTTGAAAAAGTTTCGAATGCCCAAACTTGCGTTAAATAAAATTTTTTAAGACTAGTAAAACAAAAAACTATGTATTATTTCCTATAAGGCCATGATTAAAAGTTATGTATATAATTGTACGACATACCTCGAAGGCCCAAGAAAACTCGCACATTAAGTAGGTTTCCTTAATGCTCCTGTTGCGTCCTTTCCGAACCAATTTCTAAAATTTCTCTTTCAGGTTATTCCTCAAAGACTGTAGAGTGCATTCAAAAGACACCTTACCCCATGGATAGTTGTTAAAAAAATCTAAATCGTCGACATACGACAACCAATCCAGTGGGACGGTCTTCTTCTCATCCCCAGATATTAATACTTGTGCTAAAAAGTAAACGATAACGATCTTTACTTTATCGCTACCTTTTATCTTGTTCTCTGTGAGCAATTTATTTAAATCAGCAACAAGTACTACTTGGGCCTTAAAATGCTCCAACAATCCCATTTTCTTCGAAGCTTTCAACACCATGTTCGGCTCTGGAATTTCCTCGCAGTTCAATCCAGTGATTAAAGCAAATTCCTTCATCCCGAACCGAGCTAGCTTTCTGTTAACCAAGAACCACAACTCATGTTTCTTTTCTGTTTCTATCTGCCTCAAAAGTAGATAGTGTGTCAACACTCCAAAATACATCATGTTTTCGGACATCAAAATCAAATGTCCCAAGACAGATCCCCTCAAAATTGGCATTTCCGTTTCAGGGTCTAAATTCTGCCTTATAACCTCCAGGGCCTCCATCTTTGATTTCATAGTGATCTTCACTAGAAAGTACTCATGCATAGGATCCATGACCATCCTTAGTTGTCTAATCCCAGGAAGTTCATCTGGGTTGTACTTCGGCATGTCATTTTGAGAAAAGAAAAAACACATTGGTCAGAACCGACCAAAATGACAGAACCGACCAGAACGACCAGAACTAACCAGAACCGACAAGACCCAACTAGAACCGACAGAATCGACCTAAAACTGAGCAAACCCGACTAGAACCGACCTAGAACCGACCTAGAATTGGCCGCGCCTAACCAGACCCTACTAGAACCGACCATGAACTAACCTAGAACTGAGCAAACCCGACTAGAACTGACCGAACCGACCTAGAACTGACCAAACTTATTAGAACCGACTGAATTGACCTAGAACCGATTGAACTGACCTAGAACCGACCAAACCGACCTAGAACCAACCATGAACTGATCGTGCCTAACCAGACCCAACTAGAACCGACCCTTAATCGACTTCTTACCCGACTAGAATCGACCAAATCGACTAGAACCAACCTCAAACCCAACTAGAACCGACCAAGAACCAACCGTGTACCAAAATCGACTATGAACAGACCACAGACGAACCAAAACTTGTTAAGAACCGACTACGAACAGACCACGCAGCACACATTAATGTATATTCTTGTTTTCTTATATTAAGTTTTTGTTCTTGTAAAAATGTATTAAAAAAATAAAACAACAATAAAACCTTAATGTTAAATCAGAGAATAAAACCTTAATGTTACCTGAGGGAGAGCATATTTCGTTGCCTCGTCGACAGGGGTTTGTGGAATGGCCGTCTCAGTTGAGGAAGAAGAGCTGCTTTGTAATGCCATTTCAATCGTGGAAGTCGCCGGTGGAGATAGAGAAGCAGACAGAGGCTTATGGTCTGGTCGGCGAGATAGAAGCAGAGAGGGAGGGTGGTCGGTCGGCGATGGGAGGGTGGTGTGAGAGAGAACTGGAGAGGGAGGGTCAGTCGGGGTTGGATGGGAGGGTGGTCGGTCGGCGATGGGAGGGTGGTCAGTCGGTGATGGGAGGGTGGTTGGTATGCGGAGAGAAGAGGAGAGGGAAGGTGGTCGGTCGGCGATGGGAGGGTGGTGCAAGAGAGAATTGGAAAGGGTCGGGGTTGGATGGGAGGGTGGTCGGTCGGCGATTGGAGGGTGGTGCGAGAGAGAACCGGAGAGGGAGGGTCGGTTGGGGTTTGATGGGAGGGTGGTCGGTCGGCGATGGGAGGGTGGTCTAGTCAGCGGAGAGAAGCGGAGAGGGAGGGTGGTCATCGGCGAGAGAAAAGCGGAGAGGGAAGTTGAGGGTCGGTTCGTCGGCAAGAGAGAAAAGGGATGTTGAGGGTCGGCAAGAGAGAAGAGGGAAGTACTTGAGGGTCAGTTTGTTCTATTCTAAGGGAGGGAGGGAGGTTTTTTGAAGTGATCCATACACATAAATTAAAATAAAGCTCATTTTTTGACACGAAAAATACACGTTAAAGTGTTTTTGTTATAAAAAAAAAAAAAAAAAAAAAATGTTCTACGTCCTCAATTGCTATTTTGTTCCGATCTCTTTTGTCAAATTTTCTCTTGCTTTCGTGGGGGTACCTCTGGTACAAAGGCTGAGAACGAGACTGTTAACACAGCTTGGGACTTTGTTGAATGAAATTGAACTTAGCGCTCCTTATTTCCTTTTCTTTGCTTGTTGATTTCTCTTGGTTTAGGTCGTGTTTCTATTCCAATTCTTCTCGGTTTGTCTGATTAACGGCATCCTGATTGGCTCCTACGCCAGATTGGGGTCTTGATGGCAGATGGTGGCGGAAGTCCAAACGCTAGGCGGCACGACGCCACCGACACCCAAGATCTTTGGGCGGCGATCCACGCTCTTGAACTCAAGATTGACCTCCACCAGGCTTTCAGCCAGCTCCTACGAGGGTCCATCACCGGCAACCACCCAACCATTGACGGCTCCCTTCCTCTGTCAAGATCTGCCGCGAGGACTCCCACGTCAAAACCTACCGAAGCTACTCGATTCTTCCAGCGAAGATGAAGTGGAAGCCTGGGCGTTTCAACCGCCCAGGCATATGGGCAACTATCTTAGACCTTCTCCTTATTCTGGTTCCCGTGAATTCAAATTAAAAATTGATGGGTACCTACAAATCGAGGAATTCCTCGACTGGCTAAAAACTGTCGATGCCTTCTTCGATTATATGGGAGTGCCCCCTAATCAGCAGGTGAAACTCGTGACTCTCAACGAGCTGAGGAACAACTCACTCGTTCTTCGGCCCGAGCCTCCTCTTTTCGGCGGATGCCCCCACCATCGCCGCTCGAACGCAGCAAGTCGACCCCCGCCTTGAACTCAGTCTCCTCACCATCCCCCACGAAGCATAATCCAGCCTCTACAGACCGCGGCAAGGCAGCAACCACCTCCCACCCTAACCCATATGCTCGCCCCTTCCTGGATAAGTGCTTTCGTTGCCAACAACCAGGCCATCGCTCGAATGACTGTCCACAGCGGCGGCAGCTTGGTTACATGGGAGATGATGAAGAAGTTGCCGAGGAATTTGGGGAACGGGAATGAATTTGATGTGGCAGAAGAGGTTCAAGGCGATGAAGGAGAGGAAGTGGTTTGCATACTTCAAAAGCTCCTCTATGCACCGACACAAGCCCAAATGGCTCAACGCAATGCTATCTTTTGTACTCGGTGCACCATTAATGCTAAAGTGTGCAATGTCATCATTGACAGCGACAGCTCTAAGAATGTTGTCTCCAAATCCCTTGTTAAAGTTCTCGGCCTCAAAACTGAAAAGCATCCATGTCCTTACAAAATTGGGTGGATTAAAAAGGGTGTGACAACTAAGGTGCTCGAAGTGTGCCATGTCCTCTTTTCCATTGGCAAAGTGTACCAAGATGAAGTTACCTGGCATGTGCTCGAAATGGATGCCTGCCATAGCAATATGACGTTGATGCCATTCACCGATGCAAGGAGAATAAATATCTCTTTGAGTGGCACGGTCGCAAAATTGCTCTTGTCCCTACCTCACCCACTGCCGCTCATGACTCTCCACCGCCAGCCACCCTACTAGCCGTATCCGGAGCTGCCTTCATCCAAACTTTTAAGGAGTCCACTTTTGCTTTTGCTTTATTTGTGGCTGAGGCTCACAAATCCACCCCACTTGCTTTTCAAGACCTCTTAGCCGAGTTCCACGACCCAGCACCCGCCGAGTTACCAAATTCACTCCCTCCAATGCGGACAATTCCGCATCACATCGACCTTGTTCCCGGTGCTAGCCTCCCAAATCTCCCGCATTATCGTATGAGCCCTCAGGAACATGCCATTTTGCAAGAAATTGTCAATGATCATCTAAAGAAGCAATTAGTCCGCCCAAGCATTAGTCCATGTGCAGTTCCCGCCCTCCTTATGCCCAAGAAGGATGGTTCGTGGCGCATGTGTGTCGATAGTTGTGCCATTAATAAGATTACCATCAAATACCGCTTCCCAATTCCGCGGCTCGATGACATGCTTGACAAGCTTTCCGGTGCTCGCCTATTTTCTAAGCTTGACTTGCGTAGCAGCTACCATCAAATCTGCATCCGCCCGAGAGATGAATGGAAGACAGCTTTTAAGACCCGCGAAGGTCTTTATGAATGGCAAGTCATGCCATTTGACTTATGCAATTCCCCCAAGCCCTTTGTCGGCAAATTTGTGGTGGTCTACTTCGACGACATCCTTATCTATAGCCCCGATGAGTCCTCCCATTTATCCCATATGCGCGCCGTCTTCTCGACCCTCCGCGACCGCAAGCTCTACCTCAATGTGGGCAAATGCGTTTTTTGGGCGGAAGAGTTTCCATTCCTTGGTTTCATTGTTGGCAAGAATGGCATCGCTGTGGACTCCTCCAAATTTCAGGCTATCCAAGACTGGCCAACACCGAAAAGCATTTATGATGTCCGTAGCTTCCACAGCCTTGCAACATTTTATCGCTGCTTTATTCGGGGTTTAACACCATTGCCGTGCCACTTACAGAATGCACCAAGACTGACAGGTTTCATTGGGGCCCGGAACAGGAAGCCAGCTTCCAATTGCTTAAGAACAAGCTTAGTTCCGCACCTGTTCTCGCCCTTCCGGACTTCGACAAACCTTTCGAGGTTGAGACTGACGCTTTGATGTATGGCATTGATGCTGTCTTACTCCAAGAAGGTCGTCCCATCGAGTATTTTAGAGAGAAATTGAGCGAAGCTCGTCGCAAGTGGTCTACTTATGAACAGGAACTCTACGCCATGGTCTGTGATTTCCAAAAGTGGGAGCACTACCATCTCCACCGTGAATTTATTCTTTTCAGTGACCACCATGCCCTCCAATACATCAATTCGCAAAAGTCCAACAACCGTATGCACGCCCGATGGATCATGTTCCTTCAAAAATTCACCTTTGTGTTCAAACACCGGGCTGGCCCCTCAACAAAGTTGCGGACGCTCTTAGCCGGCGCCATTGTCTCCTCACCACCTTGCAGTCCTTAATCACTTGTTTTGATAGTCTCCACGACCAATACCAGGCGGATGCCCATTTTGGCAAAATTTGGACCGCTTGTACCAATCATGCTGCTCCCGGGGACTTCATTTTGGTGGATGGATTTCTGTTCCGCAGCAATCAGCTTTGCGTGCCAAACACTTCTCTCCGGGAATTCCTCATCCGCAATCTGCACGCCGGGGGTCTCGCTGCTCACACCGGCAGGGACAAAACAGTTGCTCTGTTGGAAGCCCCTTTTTATTGGCCTCATCTCCGCAGGGATGTTTCTCGGTTCGTTGCAAGGTGTTCCATTTGCCAGCAAGCCAAGGGGCACTCGCAAAACACCGGCCTCTACACGCCTCTCCCAATTCCTGAAAATATTTGGGAGGATGTGAGTATGGAGTTTGTCTTGGGCCTTCCGACTACTCCTCGTCATGTGGATTCCATCATGGTCGTGGTTGATCGTTTCTCTAAAATGGCCCATTTTGTTGCCTGCCGCAAGACTGCGGGTGCTAAACATGTGGTGTTGCTGTTCTTTCGTGATATTGTTTGCCTCCACGGTGTCCCTCGCTCCATCACCTCCGATCGTGTTCATCAGTTATTTTTGGCATGAATTGTGGCAGCGTTTGGACACTTCTCTCAACTATAGCAGCACCTACCACCCCTAAACCGACGGACAAACGGAGGTTGTTAACCGTACTTTGAGCAACATGCTGCGTTGCGTGGTTTCAGACCATCCCAAACAATGGGACACCGCACTTCCTCAGGTGGAATTTGCCTTCAACGCCATGGTTAACCGTTCCACTGGTCGTTCCCCCTTTTCTATTGTCTACTTGAAGCCCCCCAACTTCACCTCCGACCTTGTCCGTTTGCCCAACTACAAGAGCAAGTCCGCTACCGAGATTGCTGACCAGATTGTGAGCACCCATCGTGAGGTCACCAAACATCTGGAGCAAGCTGACTGCTACAAAGCAGCCACTGATGCACATCGCCGCCTCAAAGTCTTTTCGGTTGGTGACTTGGTTATGGTTCATCTCGCTAAGAATCGCCTCCCTGGTTCCGGTCCTACTAAGCTGCAATGGCGCAAGTATGGCCCTTTTTGCATCACTGCTAAGATTAATGACAATGCATACAAGTTAGCGCTTCCCCCAGATTGGCCCGTCTCTTCCACTTTCATTGAGCAAGACCTGTTCTAGTATCACCCACCTGACGCTACTCCGGTTCCCGTTGACAATTCGGGGTCGAATCGTGGGGGAAGACCTGATGCAGGGATTAATGTAGCCTGTTGAAGTCGTTTGTAATAAGCCATTCTTGGCACTGTCGTTTTTTTCTTGTTTGCTGTAGTGTGTTGTTTGTGGTTTTCTTGATCAGTCATGTGCCTAATTGTTTTATACCTAAACTACCTTGAGTTGAGCCCTTGCTTTCGTGAGGGTTCCTCTGGTACAAAGGCTGAGAATTGAGGCTGTTAACACAACTTGGGACTTTGTTGAATGAAATTGAGCTTAGCGCTCCTTATTTCCCTTTCTTTGCTTGTTGATTTCTCTTGGTTTAGGACGTGTTTCTATTCCAATTCTTCTCGGTTTGTCTGATTAACGGCATCCCGATTGTCTCCTACGCCATTTTACTATCATAGGAGATAAGATACAGACCTAGAAAAAAGTTCTGTCTTATTACCATTGTTCACTAAAATACCTGGATTAGAAATTAACTTGTGTTGAAACAAGTTCAATTGGGGAAAAATGTCATCTGTAGAAGGCTCGTGTGTGATATAAATTTGGAACCAGTACCATTGTACAAGTTTGTGTTCAGAGTAGTTGAAAATGAGGACACACCTCTGCCCAATGTCATAACATTTCTGTGTATTTCCCACAGCTTCCGTCAACTCTACAACAAGGTGTGACTGTTGTCATATCTCCACTGCTTTCCCTTATTCAGGATCAGATTGTCACACTGAACCGTAAATTTGGTATACCCGCAACTTTTTTAAATTCCCAACAATGCCCGTCCCAAGCAGGAGCAGTCCTTCAAGAGCTAAGGCAAGGTTTTTATTTCTCGTTATCAGGCTTATTTTCCTATCTTGGGCAATATAAGAACATTATTATATTGTTATCATTAGACTTGCAGCCTTGCTGTGGAGATTTTATGTGGATCGTTACTTGTTATGTTATTCCTCCATCATGTTCATGTTATGCACCCTTGGTCCAGGAAAGACAAACCGTCATGTAAGCTTTTGTACGTGACTCCTGAGAGAATTGCTGGAAACTTTACATTCGTTGATGTACTGAAATGTCTTCACCGGAAGGTGAGCTTTCCAGATTATTGACTGAGTTTCTTACGAGCATAAGATTTGATGATTACTAACAGATTTAACCAGTGCTTGCACATAAATCACAGGGACAATTAGCAGGGTTTGTTGTTGATGAGGCGCACTGCGTGAGGTAACATGTTTTCTTAGTTCAAACTTCAAACGATGGTAGTTCTAGTTTTGGAATTTACAGCACGGTTATCTCCGAATTTTGTTGCAATCCTTCCTCACTCCTTAAGACAGTTTCTTGGCCCGCAGACTATATGTTGATCAGAAATGAAAATAAGTAGGCACATTTACCAGTTATGTTTTCTTTTAGTCTTGTGTGCCGCATTCATAAGTCTTGTTTTGTGCATTGGAAATTATTTGCCCAGGGTATTCCGTTAAACTAGCCTTGCCTTGATCAAGCATCCAGTTATTATTCTTATTTTATTAAGCCAATATACCTCGCCTGGAATGTGAACACGTGCTTGAATGATGAAATGCTTCTGTTTTTTTATTGGGCAAAAGCAACTCGTTCGAAGATGGAAATGTAGAGGGTTAAGAGAACAAGAAAAAACTTTAAAATTTTTCCTTATCTATCAGTAATCTTTTCTAGTTCTAAAAGTAGACCTAGAAATTTATTTAAGATTTTGAGATGATATTGACTCACCGAGTGAATTGTAGAAAGTTTACTTGCATATAGTGTTGTTGAAAGGCCATAGTTTTGGTTGTTACATTTTTTTTTTACGGGCCTGTCTGATTTGAGGACCTATGAGACTCTTATTATGCGGTTTCTTTTGAACAATGGATTCTACTTTCAGTTTTAATAATCTTCCGTCCTTTCCAGTCAGTGGGGACATGATTTTCGTCCAGATTACAGAGGACTAGGATGTCTGGAGGAGAATTTCCAAAATGTTCCAGTTATGGCATTGACTGCCACTGCGACCAATTCAGTTCGTAAGGTACTAAGGTTGTAAGGATCAACCTCTCTTTCTTGTTTTGCAGAGTTTGGGAAAAAAGTAAATCAATAATGCCTCTGTGGATCCTTTTCAGGACATATTAGAAGCTTTAAATGTCCCCCATGCTCTTGTCCTTAAAAGGAGTTTTGACAGACCCAACTTGAAATACGAAGTAGTTGGCAAGACCAAAGAACCACTAAAGCAGCTTAAACAGCTCGTGATTGACCGTTTCAAGAATCAGAGTGGAATCATATACTGTCTTTCAAGAAGTGAATGTGCAGAGGTTTCAAAATTCTTGAATGAGAAATGTATCATTAAGACGGTGCATTGCCACGCTGGCATGTCCTCGTCCCAGAGAGTTGCTGCTCAGAAGAAGTGGTATCAAGGAGAGGCCCATGTTGCATGTGCTACAATTACTTTTGGCATGGGAATAGACAAACCAAATGTTGTAAGTTTTCCAGCTAGTTTGGACTATTCCATGATAGTGATAATCTGGCGTTACTTGGTTTTTGACTATACATAATTTAACTGAGAAATTACCCTTATCAATATCTAGCGTTTTGTCATCCACAATACAATGTCCAAATCAATAGAAAGCTATTATCAAGAATTTGGAAGGGCAGGAAGAGATAATATTCCCGCAGTATACATTGAAATGTACCAGAAAAAGGATTTCAGTCGTGTCGTATGTATGTTGCGGAATGGGCAAGGATATAAGTGCGAAAACTTCAAGAGGCAATGGGTCAAGCTCAGAAAATGCAAGAGTACTGTGAACTCAAGGTTAGCACACTTCATCAACCAGTTGGTTATTCTTGATTATTCTTGCATTCACAATAAAAGTAACTCGATTCTTTTACTTCACATCCCGCAAAAAACTGATGATTTGTTTTCTCCTTTGAAATTATAGGATCAGTGTAGAAGACAAACACTATTGAAACACTTTGGAGAGTCTTTTGACCAAAAGGGGCGCAAGTTTGGATCTAATCCTTGTGATAACTGTCTCAAGAGTTCCACCTGAGCACAGCATGTGCTATTTCTGCATAAAGAATAATGCAATTATTCAATTTTAGGATTTTTTTAGCTATAGCCTTATCCTTTAGAATTGAGGGTCCGTCTTGTTAAATTTTGGCCCCAGGACATCAAAGACTACAAGTGCGTTATTCTTTCTTGTTTCGCAAGGCTCCAAAGCTTGTCTGGTCTGTTGTGTGTGTGTGCTTTTTTTTTTTTTTTTGGGTTTCTGAGTTGTGTGCGTTTCCTTTCTTTTCCTACTTTTTTTTGGTCCCGTCTTTTCTGCTTCTAAAGCATTATATGCCATTAAAAAAAAGGGAAAAAAAAGAGGAGGAATAACTCTCAAAAATTAGTTAAGATAGTACTATACTAACTGATCCCCAAAAGTTTTGCAAACGTAAATTTATCCAATCTTCCAAGAATCATGCTTATTAGTCCCAATCTCCTCAGATTCAATAATTAGTTCTTCAGCCAAAAAAAAAAAAGGACTTGTTGGCAAAAATAGTTCTCAACTTATTTAGAGCCCGTTTAATTCGCTGATTTGAATTTTTAATTCGAATTGAGATGTGACTTTCATTGTTAAAATTGCTCGTATCCTTTTGTTGTTGTGAAACGTAAGCTCACCGATCCAAAAACATATTTAAAATAAAAAATAAAAAAGTAAAAACTTAATCAATGAGATTAATGAAACGTAAAACATATATAGATCTTCAATTGATTTTTGGGTAAATGGAAAATTAATGTTATGCTTTATAAGAAAGAGATAGAAATGAAAAAAGTGGACAATTTAGAGTGCGTTTGGAATTCGTTTCAAAATGATTTTATTTTTTGTATGAAAATGAAAACGAAAACGTTTTTATTTTCATTTTGAAATCATTTCTAAAAATGCGTCTGGTAATTTTATTCTGAGATTATTTTTAATTTAAAAAAAAATTAAAATTATGTTTGATGGTTTAATTTTTAAAAACATGTAATAATATTTAAAATAATAACATATTAAATAAATAAATATATTAAATATATTAAATAATAATGTTTTAAATAAATAATAATATTAAATATATTAAATAAACAGAAGGCAGAGGACGCAATTGGAGCATTTCATCAAACGCGTTCAAAGCATCATCAAGAGTTGTTATTTTGGTATTGTTATGGCGGCCATTATTACTATTATTATTAGTATTCGGAGAGGCTTTAGAATGATTGGAAGCGATACACTACCGCAAGGATCTCGACGAGTTTGGCTCCTCCGTTTGCAGTCCTCCCCTCGCCACCGACGGCAGTTGCACGAAGATGACGCCCACTCGCATTTCTTTCGCTTGGAATCCTCCCCTCGCCTCCGACGGTGGCTGCACGAAGACGGCGCCCACTCGCGTCTCCTCCGTTTGTGTAATGTTATTAGCAAATCAAAATGGAGAAAAGGGACGAGAAGAGAACGGAGAAAAGAAGACTGAAGGAAAGAAAATGAAAATGGAGAAAAGGAAAACGATCCGAGTTCGTTTTCAGAAATGCTCAGATTTTGAGAGAAAGAGAAAAACGTTTTCGTTTTTTATTTCTGTACGTGCTGCCCCCAAACAAGCTTCTCACACCGTTTTCATTTTTTTCTCCTTTAAAAACGTGAAAAACGTTTTTAAAAACGGAAACAAACACATATTTAGGGTGCGTTTGGAATTGATTCCAAAACGTTTTTATTTTCTATACGAAAATGAAAATGAAAACGTTTTCATTTTTATTTTTGAATTAATTCTGAAAATGCGTTTAGTAATTTTATTTAGAGATTAATTTCAATTTTAAAAAAAACTGAAACTGCGTTTGGTGGTTTCATTTTTAAAAACATGTAATAGTATTTAATATATTAAATAAATAATAATTGAATCACAAATAAAAACACTAATAATTAATAAAATATGAAAATTACAATATTAGCTTAAATTATTGTCGCCTATACAAATCCCACATTTGATTAGCTAGATGATCCCTAAAATTAACCGTGTAATTACGTTGTTGTCGACCACCCATTTCAGATGTTTCTGCTTCTTATGCATCTATGCCATGTTGTTGTTCCTGTTGCCCTTCTTATTCTCCCTCAATATCTTCTACGGGCAAATCGACCTCATATTGTCTAAATAGAGGATCATCTCGCGCATGCATCTTAATTAAATTGTGGATCACACAACAAGCTATTGGTATAACATTTTGTCTTGGCATCCAATAATTGGTCATATGCCTAAGAATTTTAAACCTTACTTTCAAGACCCCAAAGCACCTCTCTATGCAATTACGCAGTGAAGAGTGATAATAATAGAATAACTATTGTGGTCCCGTTGGTTGACCACCATTTCTAAACTATTGAATATGGTACCTCTGACCACAAAATGGTGCCAAAAAGCCTTGCGTGTTGCTGTAACCGGAATCCTCAACGTAATATTTTGGGGGGGTGGCGCCAAGAATGGGTCATCTGGATCTCTCATAGTCTCAGTTACCACTCTGGAATCAGCAGCTGATCCTTCCCATCCGGTATTGACATAAGTGAATAGCATATCAAAACTACACGCCGCCATTACATTTTGAGTGCACGAATGTCTTCTTCCTCTGTAGATTGTCTATTGATGTGCAGGTGGGACAACCATCATGTGTGTACTATCTATTGCACCAATACAATCCTATTAAAATACATAAGGCGTGAGTTACGATTAATTTAAAATTATTTGTCATATTAATAGTATATGAGGAGAGTGAGATTGTACCTTAAACCATGGCCAGTACTTAGGGTTGTGTCGAATCTCTGGGGGGGACAATGTTCATATTTGGTAGTTTTATAACTTGAGGTGCTAACGCAGACAATGCGGTAAGCATATTATCAAAATGCCGGTGTACTGTCTCTCCAGAATGACAAAATCCATCTTATATCTCTCTATTGCGATCTGAGTGAGCAACCGTTCTTAAGAACATCATTAGAGATTCTTCTGCTGAAATACTTGAAGAAGGCAGTAGATTGCGGCCTTGAATTAACTAAACAATTGCTTCGAACGTGTCTCGATGCATACGACACATTTCAAACAAATTTTTGGGATGTCCATGTAATTGTTCTAAAACATATTCTCGTCCTGTTAACGCAGAATTACGACGAGGTTGCCTAGTTCATCTGTTTCCAATCGACATCAATAATTGG
>NW_010365881.1:121253-127170 GCF_000414095.1 Morus notabilis
AACCCTGTTGTTTCAATTAATGCCTTAAACTCCCTCGTGCTACGTCTAAGCCTATTCGCTTTGCTTTAAGCTGGTCTGATGTGAAATGCTTACCAAACTTAAGTGCTATTTCATTAGCAATTTTCATCCACGTTTTTTTGTCCAGAGTGGATGTTTGCATCCCTGTCTCTGACTCTTCGTATATCAGTTCTACATAAAAATCCTCAATTGCGGCCTGCCATTTTGTATTATCGTCCTTATCACACATTTAAAATAACACTTTTAGCAATTAAAATAAATGTCAATTTGTAAAGTATATACACACACACAGACTCACACACACGCAGGGTCTGATGGGGGCTGATATGACAAAATACTGTACACATGTCCTTTTCTTTTCTTTTTCCTTTTTCCTTTCCTTTTTCCTTTTCCTTTCTTTTTCCCTTCCTTTCCCATGCGTCACCCTCCCTCACTCTCTCTCTCACTCTCCCGTGCTCTCTCTCTCTCTCTCTCTCTCTCTCTCTCTCTCTCTCATTTTTGTCCCAAATCAAACGGATTTTTGAACCAAGGAATGATTTAAAGAAGTTTTCAACGTCAAGAGAAGGATTCGAGGTAAGATTACTGAAAGAACCTCTCTTGAATCTCAAGTTCTTGAATTTCAAAACTTATTTTTGGTTCAAACCGGATTTTTGATGGTTTTCGAGTAAAACTATAGTAGAAATTGGAGATCTTGGGTTCGTTGGACTTGTTTTAGGACCTAGAACCCAGATCTAGTGGTTTTCCATTGAAATATCTCGATTTGGGACTGGACTTGCAGGTTTTGGACTGATTTCCGTGAGCTTCTCTCGCGCAGCTGATTCCACCGGTCGACCTGTGCAGTCGACCGGATCACATGGAAACCGGTTGACCTATCCGGTCGACCGAATTGTAGGCTGACCGGTCGACCGGTCTGGTCGACCGGTGTGCACAATACTGATTGACTGGTAGTGTTGCACTGCTTTGTCACCGGTCGACCGGTTGACACGGGGTTTGACCCTGTTTAGCGTGAAATTGCTGTTTTGACCCCTGTTTTCGGGGAGAACCCAAATTAGCTTCATTTGGGGACTTGAGATAGATGGATTAGCATTGTTAATCCTTGATTTGAGATTGAAAACCCTTGGAATGATAATTTGAAACATGAAAATGGATTAGGGCACACTAATAGGAAATCTTGGTTGGAAATTGAGATTTGGATTGCTTTAGGAATGAGGATTAATCCTAAAGTGTTGTTTTGCATCAGTGATCGCTGATGATTCAAACTTAAGGGGCTTGAGGAAGCGGAAGCCGGAAAAGGCATTGCTAGTCCCAGGTTTGATAGTGCGAGGTAGGATTTCTATCCCTTTTCCTTGTGAGCCTGTTTTCAAAAAGGATTTCGGCCTTGAAAATGTTTTAAAGAAAGGGATTGGTTTGCGAAAGAAAAATGTTTTGAAAACCATGGCTTCTTTAGTCATGGAACCTCATGGCTTGTCCAGTCATGGGGCCTATGGCTTGAGTAGTTCATGGGGTCGTATTAACGATTTCAAAATGTTAATGAATGATTTCTTAAGCCAAGAGATTTTGTGAACTGATAATAGAGTCTATTGCTGTAAGCCTAGATAGGATGCGGAGAGTGCATCCTCAGCGGCAGAACCCAAAACTCAATCCGGGTAGGCGAGGCACTTGGTTAGGTAAGTAATTTGTACTAATTACTTGCTGAAGCCTGTAAAATAATTATTTCAGTTATATTTCCTTTGAGAAAAAGAATGTGAGGTTCCAGCTGTTTTGTCGGGACTGAATGTCTTATTTTATTTACTTATTCATTTATGTATTCCCTTGCATATTTATTATAACGTTTATTTCAAATTATATCCTACTGGGCCTTTCGCTCACGTTTTATGTTTTAAACGTACTAAACCCCTCCCAAGAGATTCTAGGAGTGGTGCACAGTAGTTGGATATTTACTACGGAGCAGCTGAGTTGTGCTGCTATTGAAAATCAAGTGAGGATCGTGGACATCCTCTTGGACAAATGTAAGGAATTTGAGAAATTCTGTAAACTTATATAATATTTGGATTTACTAGACTGTGGTTGATGTCTGTTGTAATGATTATTTACATGAGCATGTATGTACGATACTGTATGTCCTGTGGGGTGGAGCCCTGTGTGTCAAAGGCTCCGGGATTCTGTAATGTAATTTAATTATATTTTAACGCAGTTAAGTGTGGGGCCCGATTGGGAATCTGCTTTATTAATCCCAAATCAAGCTCCACGTCACCCACCCCGTTTGGGGGGCGTCACAAGAGTGGTATCAGAGCCCTAGGTTAAGAAACCCCAGGATTGTACATACATGTGTGACATTTGTGATCCACTGAATAGTTTAGTTTTATTTCAGTTAAAGGAAATGGCTTCTCGCCGTAGGCTCGCTAATCAACCGGCACAACAAAATCAGGGATTTTTGGATGCCATGTATGCTACCTTTCAAGGCATGGCCACAAGAGCTCAAAACGAGCGGCCGGTTGAGGATAGGAAGCAAGGTTATTTCCGGGAATTTAGGCATGCACCTATCCCCTCGTTCAATAGTGAGGGAGGACCCCAGGAAGCAGAGTTCTGGTTAGACTCCATAGTCAAGCATTTGAGTACTATATTAGTTCCAGATGAATACTGGGTGGAATTTGCGGTGTACAAGATGGAAGGCTTAGCGAATACTTGGTGGAAACAGGTCAAGAGAAGAATGGATGTTACAGGACTGACCTAGGAGCAATTTGAGACATTGTTCAATGAGCAGTACTTCCCTCAGAGTTATAGGGAGGAAAAAGCGCTGGAATTCATGTCTCTGCTGCAAGGTGACATGTCTGTAAGGGAGTATGAGGCCAAGTTTAATGATCTGTCCTGGTTCGCACCATCTCTGGTGGAATCTGAACACCTCAGATGTCTTAAGTTTGAGAAGGGCCTCAAAAACGCTGTGAGGAGACCATTGGTGGCTTTGAGAATCCAAAATTTTCGAGATTTGGTGGCTGCTGCTACCAGGGTGGAGCAGGATAACATAGCTTATGACCAGAGTAAAGAATCAGCGGGAAGAGTTTCAGTTTCTGGGGGACCATCTGTTTCCGGCGGGCCACAGCGGAGTGGTAGAAGGAACCGCAACCAAGGGCAGCCTGGTGGGGGAGTGGTTAGTGGTGGCAGTAGTTCATCAGGAAGTGACAGAAGTGCTCCATACGGGCCCAGGTGTCACCATTGTGGGTAGGTGGGTCATATTAGGAGGAATTGTCCTAATCAACCGCCGACTTAACAAGCCCAAAGTGACGCTTCGTACAGTCAAGAAGGGCCACCACCGTACATGCCACCATATTAGCCACAACAGATGCAATACCCTCCTATGCTGACTTATCAACCACCTCTGCTTACACAATTCTGGCCTCACGTGCCGAGACCGGTACAACCACCTCCGTCGCAACAGTATAGGCCTCCGACCCAGCGGCCTAATGTTGGTGACAGAGGGAAAGGAAAAGTACAGGGACAAGCTTATGCTCTGGTAGGAGGCAGTTCTGGAGGTCAGACCAGTAATGCGGTGGTTGAGGGTACGATTCTAATATCTCACTCTTTTGCTCACGTGTTGTTTGACACAGGTGCCACACACTCGTTTATATCAAGTTCTTTTGTTCGGGCTTTGAAATTGAAATCTGAGAATTTAGAAGTCCCGATGACTTTGAACTCTCCATTGGGATGTGTGGAGGTAATGAGTGTGTGTAGATCGTGTGAAATCATGATTGGGAGTGAGCGAATGAGAGCTGACTTGATTATCCTTCCGATGAGCCTGTTTGATGTGGTCCTCGGAATGGATTGGTTGTCAGAATACGGAGCAATTGTTGATTGTTACCGTAGGAGAGTGACTCTGATGACTAAGTCTGAAACATCGATTTCTTATCAAGGAGATTTGAATCTAGTCTTAGGAGAACGACTGTTGAAGTACAGTGTTGGGGGACGGAGAAATCTAGCCTGTTTCTCTTCCCTCCTTGCTTTGGAAGGTGAACTTGAAGTAACTGGAGATAGTACGGGAATCCCTGTAGTGGATGAGTTTACAGATGTATTTCCTGATGAGCTACCTGGTTTACAGCCAGATCGGGAGATTGAATTCTGTATTGATTTGGTTCCGGGAACGGCGCCTATTTCCATTCCTCCATACCGGATGGCTCCGGCAGAGATGAAGGAATTAAGAACGCAGCTTGAGGAGCTGGCAGAAAAGGGATATATCTGAAATAGTACTTCCCTTTGGGGTGCACCGGTGCTATTTGTGAAGAAACACGACGGATCTCTTCGGTTGTGCATTGACTATCGTCAATTGAATAGGGTGACTGTGAAGAACAAATACCCACTACCGAGGATCGATGAGTTATTCGACCAGTTGGGTGGATCACAGTTCTACTCTAAGATTGACTTGAGATCTGGGTACCATCAGCTGAAAATCAAGCAGGAAGACATTTCAAAAACTGCTTTCAGAACTCGATATGGACACTTCGAGTTCTTGGTAATGCCGTTTGGACTAACGAATGCCCCGGCTGCATTCATGGATCTAATCAATCGTGTTTTCTGGCCGTACTTGGATCGGTTCGTGATCGTCTTCATTGACGACATACTGGTTTACTCGAAGACCTAGGAAGAACATGAGCAGCACTTGATAATTGTTCTTCAGACTCTTCGAGAACACCAGTTGTATGCGAAGAAGGAGAAGTGTGACTTCTGGCTGACAGAAGTGAAGTTCCTTGGACATGTGATTTCTGGACAGGGAATTTCTGTAGATTCTTCCAAGATCGAGACTGTGCTAAAGTGGGAAAGGCCGAAGAATGTAGCGGAGATTCGCAGTTTTCTCAGACTTACAGGGTACTATCGGCGTTTCGTGAAAGACTTCTCGAGTATTGCTGCACCGCTGACTCGGTTGACCAAGAAAGAAGTTAGATTCCAGTGGGACGCTGAGTGTGAAAATGCTTTTCAGGAACTGAAGGTTAGACTGACAAGTGCACCAGTCTTGACTATTCCTGATAGCGAAGAACCATATGAGGTGTATTCTGACGCCTCGGGAAGTGGGCTTGGTTGTGTCTTAATGCAAGACAGACGCGTGGTAGCGTACGCATCTCGCCAATTAAGACCAAATGAACGGAATTACCCCACTCATGATTTGGAGCTGGCAGCGATAATATTTGCTCTGAAGATATGGAGATGTTATCTCTATGGAGCAAAGTTTCAGGTCTTTTCTGACCATAAAAGTCTGAAGTACTTGTTTACTCAGAAAGACTTGAATCTCAGGCAAAGGAGATGGGTGGAGTATATGGAAGATTATGACTTCACTCTACAATATCATCCTGGAAAAGCTAATGTGGTGGCTGATGCCCTTAGTAGGAAGACGACGGGGGCTCTGGCGTCGTTAGCTGTAACACCCTGAAGAATTAATTGAGCTTAATTAAGGTAATTAAGATTATTAGTGTGCCTAATCTGGATTATTAATTGAGTTTAATTAATAAATGTTTCTGACATGTGTGAGTTTAAATAGTTCCAAGGTGTTTAAATTAGTCACAGTAATTTATTTTAATCCAGAAGTGTGTATGGGCGCATTTCTGGACTGTTCTTTTAAAATATTGTACACATGTCATTTTCTTTCCTTTTCCTTTTCTTTTCTTTCCCTTTTTCCTTTTTACTTTCTTTTCTCTTCCTTTCCCGTGTGTCTCTCTCCCTTACTATCTCTCTCTCTCTCTCACTCTCTCTCACTCTCTCACTCTCTCTCTCTCTCTCATTTTTGTCCCAAATCAAACGAATCTTGAACCAAGCAAAGATTTAAAGAAGTTTTCAACGTCAAGAGAAGGATTCGAGGTAAGATTACTGAAAGAACCTCTCTTGAATCTTACATTTTCGGATTTCAAAACCCATT
>NW_010365881.1:127242-127762 GCF_000414095.1 Morus notabilis
GGTTCTTTGGACTTGTTTTAGGACCTAGAACCCAGATCTAGTGGTTTCCCTTTGAAAAATCTCGATTTGGGACTGGATTTGCAGGTTTTGGATTGATTTCCGTGAGCTTCTCTTGCGCAGCTGATTCCACCGGTCGACCTGTGCGGTCGACCGGATCACATGAAAATCGGTCGACCCATGCGGTTGACCGGATTGCAGGCTGACCAGTCGACTAGTCCGGTCGACCGGTGTGCACACTACCGGTCGACCGGTAGTGTTGCACTGCTCTGTCACCAGTCGACCGGTTGACACGGGGTTTGACCCTGTTTGGCCTGAAATCGCTGTTTTGACCCCTGTTTTCGGGGAGAACCCAAATTAGCTTCATTTGGGGACTTGAGATAAATGGATTAGCATTGTTAATCCTTGATTTGAGATTGAAAACCCTTAGAATGATATTTTGAAACATGAAAATGGATTAGGGCACACTAATAGGAAATCTTGGTCAGAAATTGAGATTTGGATTGCTTTAGGAATGAGAATT
>NW_010365881.1:135508-135959 GCF_000414095.1 Morus notabilis
AATGTCTTATTTTATTTATGTATTCAATTATTTATTTATGCGCTCATTTATTTTAAATATTTCAAATTATATCCTACTGGGCCTTTCGCTCACGTTTTATGTTTTAAATGTTAAACCCCTCCCAGGAGACTCGAGGAGCGGTGCAGGGTAGCTGGAGTTGCTACTGTTGGATCAAGTGAGCATTGAGTTTATCCTCTTGGACAAATGTAAGGAATTTGGGAAATTATGTTAACCTATTTAATATTGGATTTACTAGACTGTGGTTGATGTCTGTTATAATGATTAATTACATATTCATGTATGTACGATACTGTATGTCCTGTGGGGTGGAGCCCTGTGTGTCAGAGGCTCTGGGATTCTGTAATTTATTTATATTTTAATGCAGTAAAGTGTGGGGCCCGGTCTGGGAGTCTGCTTTATTAATCCCTAATCGAGCTCCACGTCACCCACC
>NW_010365881.1:135999-137663 GCF_000414095.1 Morus notabilis
GACTGAAGTGGTGAGAGAGTATGATCTTCAGTTCTACGAAGATCGTAACCAGGCTATGGTGTACAACTTGATCTCTACACCGGATATTGTGCAACAGGTTAAGCAGAATCAATGGCAGGATCCACACTTCCAAGGAATTTGGATTCAAATCCAGAATGGAGAGTAATTTGAGGATTGGAGAATCCGAGAGGATGGAGCCTTGTATTTCTGCAACCGCCTTGCTGTTCCTAAGGCAGGTGAGGTAAACAAGATGATTCTGCAAGAGGCACACAAATCAAGGTATGCTATACATCTGGGAAGTACAAAGATGTACCAGGACCTAAAAAGACAGTATTGGTGGAGAGGCATGAAAAGGGACGTTCGTGAGTATGTCTCGGAATGTGTGACTTGCCTCTGGATTAAATCTGAGCATCAGAAGCCAGCGGGAAAGTTGCAACCTCTTCCTGTCTCGGGATGGAAATAGGAGCACATCACCATTGACTTTCTGATGGGGCTACCGAGAACCGAGCTGAAGTACGACGCCATCTGGGTGGTGGTGGATAGGTTGACGAAGTCCGCGCACTTCATACCGTTCCGTGCGACGTATTCTCAGAAGATTCTGTCAGAATTGTACCTGGAACACATCGTGAGGCTACGCGGAGTGCCATTCTCTATCATGTCAGATCGTGACACGCGTTTTAATGCAAGGTATTGGAGGAGTTTCCAGGAAGCCATGGGAACAGACTTGAACTTCAGCACAGCATTTCATCCTCAGACTGATGGGCAATCTGAAAGGGTAATTCATATTTTGGAGGATATGTTTCGTGCTTGTATTCTGGAATTTAGCAGGAACTGGAAGAAATACCTGCATCTGGCTGAGTTTGCTTATAACAATAGCTATCAGGCTAATATTGGAATGGCACCGTTTGAAGCTCTATATGGTCGTCCTTGTAGGTCACCTGTGTGTTGGTTGGAACCAGAGGATCGACTGAGCACTGGACCGGAAGTCATTCAAGAGAATAATGAGAAGATAGCTGTGATTCGGGAACGACTGTTGTGTGACGACCCTAATTTTTGGTCATCATCTTATGCTCATACTTACCATTTCTTAACCTCTACGACGACCCTAATTATAACTTCTTAAAATTTCAGGCCATTTTTTTTTCATTCTTACCATGTACGTTAAAATGCTGTAGCATTCTGAAAACATTCTGTTACATTAGTCATCAAAATACATAAAACACTATTTTATTTTACATATAAAGTTCAGCAGCGTTTCCAAAACACATGATGCATCCACAACCCACTTGCCCACATTCTGCTGCTACACCCTCTCTGCATGCCCAGCATCAAGTTTTAGGGAGCCGGTGCCTTACCCGTGCTTCCTATAACACGAACAAACTTAATGAGCTTTTGCTCAGCAAGTATCAATAAGTCATAACAGATGCAATAATTATGCATACCCATATATGCATTCATATCATATAGCCTAGTACAAAATTCTAAACGACTTTCATTCTGTATTTCTCATTCTTTTCATTCTTGTTTACGGATACCATATCATTATATGGAATGGTTTCCGTGTTTCATTTTCTTGTCTTTTACTTCTTAGGGGCACTGTCCTGTTGTACCATAGCGCGCATAACTAGTGAAGAGTGGGGTAGCTAACCAATCCAACTCAGTCA
>NW_010365881.1:138498-145120 GCF_000414095.1 Morus notabilis
GCTCACGGATTTTCGATAGAAATCCACCAAAACTTTATTCAATCGTCTTAACACTTACACCGTTAAACTCTTATTACGATACTCTACAAAACCTCAGTTTCAATTTTCACTTTAACAGAAGTTTTTCTGAGATGGGTTACTATTCATCTAAATCAAGAAAATATAGAATTCTCACGAAAACTCTTAAATCTTACCTCCAGAAGTTGAGGTTTTTCCGCTAGAACGCCTCAGGTTACGTTTCTACCAGACTGAACGGAAGAAATCTCAATGAAAATGCTTGATTTTCCTTTCTCTGTCTCTTTCTAGCAACCCTCTGGTTTTTTTTTTTTACGAATCTCTCTCTCTGCTTTGTTTTTGTTTTCTTTCTTTTCTATATTATGTCTTACACTCACGAGTACATAACGTGAGTAATTGTAATGGCCTTAGTAAACTTAAGTGATTTTACAATGTGAGTTATCCACTTAAGCGTGAGTCATCAAGCTGATGAGCTCAAACGTAAATCAATGCCAAGTGTTACATCTGCATGTGAGGTTTAATAATCCACCTCACGGTAACAATTATTTTTACCTTTTTTTTTTATAAAAAAAAAAAAACGTACTAACGTACATGGAAAGGATCTTTTATATATATATATATATATATAACTTGGTTTTTCTCCTTTTCTTCTTAGTCGGCCACACTTAGGCAAATAAAACAAGGTGGCTTCTAATTCCTTCACTTCACGTTCTTAAGGCATAAATGAATATAATAATAGTATTTCTTAAGAAACGTACTTAGAAATAATCATTTATGTAATATATATATATACATATATTATAACTTTGGTCAACCTGCTTTTTTGGACTGTCGAGTATCCTGGGTCAAACTTCTCATGTTTAACCCAATTCTCTTGGGTATCTCATTAGTCAATTTCTTTTTCTGAAATTATCATCTTAATTGATTCAGAATTTCCTATACCGTGTATCCTTGTAGTACTCATTTTTTTTAGCAGTTTCCTACTTAAATTAACTCGGGAGAATTCTGTTTCAGGAACTTTTGCTATTTTCCTTACTTCTAATATTTCTACTCTTTTTTTTTTAGCTAGTTATTTGGTCACATACCAAATATTTCAGTTTTTCATAACTAAAATATACCCGCTAAAATTTTTAACTTTTAACTAATATCTCACTATTTATAAGTGATATTTACGAATTTCCTTTGTAAGAATATTTGTATTATAACTTTACATATTTCGGGAAATTTACCACGTACATAAAGTTTCTACATAATATTTTTTTGATTACATCAAAATTCTACTACTTACTATTCCGGAAAGGATTTCGATCAAATACCGGACTGTCCGGATTAGACCTAAATTTTTCCCGGTCATTACATGTTGACAGCTCAAAGTCGTCAGAAAAGTTATGTTGACAGAAGGCGTAGGCCTTTAGAATTCAAAGAGGGCGACTTTGTCTTACTGAAGGTTTCCCCACGCAAGGGAATTGTTCGGTTTGGTGTGAAAGGGAAACTTGCACCAAGGTATGTGGGACCATTCCCGATCGTGCAACGAATCGGAGTGGTGGCTTACCGGTTGGCCTTACTGCCTGAATTATCTCACGTGCATGACATGTTTCATGTCTCCATGCTTCGAAAATGTCAACCTAAGCCGGAAGCAGTAGTGTAGTGGTTTGACGTTCCAATATAGTATGACGCGTTGTACGAGGAGGCACCAGTTCAGATTCTTGACCGGAAGATAAAGAGTCTGTGCTATCGTGAGATTCCGTTGGTAAAAGTATTATGGCAGCACCATGAAGTTGAGGAAGCAACATGGGAGCTTGAAACGGAGATGCAGGAGCACTATCCGCATCTGTTCACACTGTGAGGTAGGCTTTAATTTCGTGGATGAAATTGCCTAAGGGGGGTAGAGCTGTAACACTCTGAAGAATTAATTGAGATTAATTAAGGTAATTGAGATTATTAATGTGCCTAATCTCGATTATTAATTGAGTATTAATTAATAAATGTTTCTGACACGTGTGAGTTTAAATAGTTCCGAGGTATCTAAATTATTTTTAGTAATTTATTTTAACCCAGAAGTGTGTATGGGCGCATTTCTGGACTGTTGTTTTAAAATACTGTACACATGTCATTTTCTTTTCTTTTTTCGTTTTCCTTTCCTTTTTCGTTTTCCTTTCTTTTTCCCTTCCTTTCCCGTGCGTCACCATCCCTCACTCTCTCTCTCACTCTCCCGTGCTCTCTCTCTCTCTCTCTCATTTTTGTCCCAAATCAAACAGATTTTTGAACCAAGGAAAGATTTAAAGAAGTTTTCAACGTCAAGAGGATTCGAGGTAAGATTACTGAAAGAACCTCTCTTGAATCTCAAGTTCTTGAATTTCAAAACTTATTTTTGGTTCAAACCGGATTTCGATGGTTTTTGAGTAAAACTAGAGTAGAAATTGGAGATCTTGGGTTCTTTGGACTTGTTTTAGGAGCTAGAACCCAGATCTAGTGGTTTTCCTTTGAAATATCTCGATTTGGGACTGTATTTGCAGGTTTTGGACTGATTTCCGCGAGCTTCTCTCACGCAGCTGATTCCACCGGTCGACCTGTGCGGTCGACCGGATCACATGGAAACCGGTCGACCTATCCGGTCGACCAGATTGTAGGCTGACCGGTCGACTGGTCCGGTCGACCGGTGTGCACACTACCGATTGACCGGTAGTGTTGTACTGCTCTGTCACCGGTCGACCGGTTGACACGGGGTTTGACCCTGTTTAGCGTGAAATTGCTGTTTTGACCCCTGTTTTCTGGGAGAACCCAAATTAGCTTCATTTTGGGACTTGAGATAGATGGATTAGCATTGTTAATCCTTGATTTGAGATTGAAAACCCTTGGAATGATAATTTGAAACATGAAAATGGATTAGGGCACACTAATAGGTAATCTTGGTTGGAAATTGAGATTTGGATTGCTTTAGGAATGAGGATTAATCCTAAAGTGTTGTTTTGCATCAGTGATCGCTGAGGATTCAGACTTAAGGGACTTGAGGATGGGGAAGCCGGAAAAGGCAACGCTAGTCCCAGGTTTGATAGTGCGAGGTAGGATTTCTATCCCTTTTCCTTGTGAGCCTGTTTTCAAAAAGGATTTCGGCCTTGAAAATGTTTTAAAGAAAGGGATTGGTTTGCGAAAGAAAAACGTTTTGAAAACCATGGCTTGTTTAGTCATGGAACCTCAAGGCTTGTCCTGTCATAGGGCCCACGGCTTGAGTAGTTCGTCGGGTCGTATAAACGATTTCAAAATGTTAATGAATGATTTCCTAAGCCAAGAGATTTTGTGAACTGGTAATAGTGTCTATTGCTGTAAGCCTAGATAGGATGCGGAGAGTGCATCCTCTGGGGCAGAACCCGAAACTCAGTCCGGGTAGGCGAGGTACTTGGTTAGGTAAGTAATTTGTACTAATTACTTGCTGAAGCCTGTAAAATAGTTATTTTCAGTTATATTTCCTTTGAGAAAAAGGATGTGAGGTTTTGGCTGTTTTGTCGGGACTGAATGTCTTATTTTATTTATTTAATCATTTATGTATTCCCTCGCATATTTATTATAACGTTTATTTCAAATTATATCCTACTAGGCCTTTCGCTCACGTTTTATGTTTTAAACGTACTAAACCCCTCCCAGGAGATTCTAGGAGCGGTGCACAGTAGCTGGATATTTGCTATGAAGCAGCTGAGTTGTGCTGCTGTTGAAAATCAAGTGAGGATCGTGGACATCCTCTTGGACAAATGTAAGGAATTTGAGAAATTCTGTAAACTTATATAATATTTGGATTTACTAGACTGTGGTTGATGTCTGTTGTAATGATTATTTACATGAGCATGTATGTACGATACTGTATGTCCTGTGGGGTGGAGCCTTGTGTGTCAGAGGCTCCGGGATTCTGTAATGTAATTTAATTATATTTTAACGCAATTAAGTGTGGGGCCCAGTTGGGAATCTGCTTTGTTAATCCCAAATCGAGCTCCACGTCACCCACCTCGTTTGGGGGGCGTGACAGAAATCAGCCCCCATCAGGGCTGAAATCAGCCCCCATTGGGGTTGATGGGGGCTGAAATCAACCCCCATCATGGCTGAAATCAACCCCCATTGCGGCTCCTGGGGGCTGATTATCAGCCCCCATCAGGACTGAAATCAGCCCCCATTGGGGCTGATTATCAGCCCCCATCAGGGCTGAAATCAGCCCCCCTTAGGATGGGTGCTGATTTATCAGCCCCCATTGGGGCTGATGGGGGCTGATTTATCAGCCCCCATCAGGGTTGATAATCGGCCCCCATTGGGGCTGATAATCAGCCCCCAATGGGGCTGATGGGGGGTGATTTTCAGCCCCCATTGAGGCTGATGGGGGCTGATTTATCAGCCTCCATCAGGGCTGATTTTCAGCCCCCATTGGGGTTGATGGGGGCTGATAAATCAACCCCCATCAGGGCTGAAATCAGCCCCTATTAGGGCTCATGGGGGCTGATAATCAGCCCCCATTGGGGCCTCCCAGGTCAGCCCCAATGGGAGGCCCCTAGGGGCTGATTCAGCACCAACGGGGGCCTCCCAGGGGCTGATTATCAGCCCCCTAGGAGGCTCCCAGAAAAAAAAATGGAAAAAAATTCAGCAACTCAGATAATTAAAAAATTAGAAAAAATACTAACCAAATCAAACAGAAATCAACCGATTTCGTTGAGTATATCATGTTCAAAATCATTATAAAAAAAACCCCTAAAAAAACAACCAAATCAGCTAAAAAACTCCAAAATCAGCTAAAAAAACTCAACCAACTCCAGCGAGAAGGAAACCAAATCAGAAAACGAATAACTCGGTCAGAAGAGCCATACCTTGGTGAGAAGTGGCCGAGACGAGAACAGGAAGAACGGAGGAAACCGGAGGAGCCCCAACGGAGAAATCTCAGGTGAGAAGGAACCGGAGAAAATGAATCCGGCGAGAAGAACGGAGGAGCTCGGCCGGCAAGAAGCTTGAAGAATCTGGGCTGAAGAATGGCTGAAGCAGAAAAAAAAAACTCACACGGGGGAGGCTGAAGTAGAAAACGGGAGAGAAAAGGAAGAAAACGAAAATGGAGAAAACAAGTTTTTTTCGTTTTCTGATTTCCACAAAAAGACAAAAACATTTTTGTTTTTGTTTTTTAAAAAAACTTACACCAAACGCGTTTTTAACACCCATTTTCAATTTTTTACTTCGAAAAGCGTGAAAAATGGAAATGAAAATCCAAACAAACAGGCCCTTAATTTCTTTGTCTCCATTGAGATTATTATAATAATACATCATTGGTACAAGTTTTTGGTCCATTTGGCTTGCGCTTCTTGTCTACCACTCGTTTTTCCTCATCACCAAAGAAGGTAATAATTTGTTATCCTTTCTAAATAGAATTATATATGTGAAGCCTGGAATGGAATACAGAACAAATTAGCATGCTTTTTCTGTCTAAGTAATGTCCCATACCAATAATGGACCAGGAAAAATGAATTCTTTTGGTTGTGATATCTTGTTTGGAAAAAAAAAGGTTTATGGGGCATATAAATTCCATGAATGGTTAGGGCAAGGTTTATGTGACGCCCCTAAGTGGGGGTTATGTAATAAAAGTGCGGTAACGGTGCACAAATAGAAATAAAATAAAATAAAATTCCTGAAATAAAAACAATGTCTGCCCATGGGCCTTTAAAACAAACTCTCCGTTAAAACTCATAATTCATCGTTACGTTAAAACTTAGATCCACAGTATAATGTAGCACCAATAAAATATTTAACAGTATGATCATCATCATCAGTTACAATTCTGTCCAAAGTAATCCAATCAAGGTCTTACACAAATTTAAGGAAGGAAACTAAAAATGGTAGATCCTCTACGAGGGGCACGCTGATCGGTGACTACTCCTCGTCCGAAAGGTTGCACTGTACACCCCCTGGAAATGAAAGAGGACAAAGGGGGTGAGCACGGAATGCTCAGTAGGAGAACTATTACTCACTTTTAGTTTTATTTACTTTTCCCAAATTAAACCTGCATGGTTAGTAATTTCTACTTTTTATGCACAATAAATTATGAAAACCTGTGTCAGTGAGATAATCTAGTCCGTACACTCGGGACAATAAACCCCCGAAGGGCACGGTGACTTAGAGAGACTGATGGTAGGGAACTCTAACTCGATGTCCTTACCAGATCAGTTCTCGAACCACGGGTAAGGGTGAACTGTCGTTCTGGACCCTCACCAGGACGTAACCACTGTACAGTAACCTTGGGGATTCTCAACCCCGGAGAGCGTCATCACCTCTCCCTCTTTTACCTTTTCGGGTTCACACCCAGGGATGGTGAACGGCCACACCTACTGTTAGCACACTATCTCACTATCGTGTCCGGTTTACATTCTCCTAACCATGCTTTTGTGTCAATTTCCAAAATTATGTTAAAATCTCTTGGCCACGCTGTACATTACAGGACGGGCCCCTAATGGTTCTGTTTCAAGTCATATCGTGTAACAGTAATAAATAAGTCTGATATATAATTTAAATCTTCTCAAATTTAACAAAATAAATTAAATTAAATAAAACTCCACAAAAGTTAAGTAATAGGACCCCTACCTCAAAA
>NW_010365881.1:145789-160020 GCF_000414095.1 Morus notabilis
TTTGGAACTTTGACCGGCGAGTGTGGCGGCGTCCGGCGGAGTTGGCGGCCGCAAGACACCAATCCAGACTCAGCTCGACGAGAGCTTTCCAACGAGCCGGGAGGTGTCAAAAACGGACGCCGGAATCTTCCTTGGATGTGTACGGCCGTACGCGTGGAAGGAGAGAGAAAGTGGGTTTTTGTGTTTGAATTTTTCTGATGAGGTGGAACACGCCCAAGTGGCATTAATACTAGTTTGGACTCACTGAGTGTCCAATTATCCGTTTCTGATCCGTACATTTCTTAAAAATTACATTTTGGCTCAGATTTTTAAAATTTTCACACTTAAGTCTTTAAAAATTACAAATTAACCCCATTTCAAATTTTGGGTTTTACAGTTTAGGATATCTTTCATCTTTTATTAAGATATGTTAAAGGTTCAATATTTTTGTCCATCTCTAAAAAAATGCATAATATTTTTTGAAATACTAAATTTATTTTTTCTCATAATCATTAAAAAATTATAAAAGTAAATTTTTATTTTTAAAATAATTAAGAAATGCAAAAGTTACAATAATTACATGAAAAAATAAACATTTCAACCAATAATGATTAAATATCAGATTTCTCATATGTTATACTTGTTATGAAATTTACCACCAAATTTTTCATATGTTATATGAGAAATTTGACACAAAAAATAGCATTTTATTGGATAGTATTTTTTATACTCAAATGTTAAATTTGCAATTGACACATCAATTATAACATTGCATTCAAAATGTAATTATAGCCTCATTTTTAGTTGCATGTCCGGTCAACAAACAAAGCCGCATTGAATTTGTGGTGGTATGAGTGAAATTAAACTCACTTTTTTTTAATAGAATTGGATTGGGTTCTTTTAATTTTATTGGCCATATGCGAATAAGATGTAAAATAGAGTGCGTGTTTGGAACTGTTTTTGAAAACAGTTTTCACGTATTTTGAGAAGCAAAAAATGAAAATGAAAACGAAACGACATTTACTTAGCAAATGTTTTGAAAACGAAAATAGTGTGAATGGTTTTTGTGAAAGAATTAGAAAACGGTTGAAAGTTATTTTCACTTTTCTATTTTCATTTTTTAGTACTTACAACAATATTATAATATATTAATTAATAAACACGATTTTACTTTTTTATTATACTCAAAACAATCCCTTAAAAAAGTAACCAAACACAATTTTAGAATCGGTCTCAGAATGATTTTCAAAACAATCTCATTTTTACTTTTCATTAAAAACAAAATCATTTTAAAATTAATTCTAAATGCACCTAAAATGAAAATAATAATCCTTTTTTATCTTAAAATATATAAATCTTGTAATGGGTAAACTATTTTTTTTATTCACGTAAAATACATAACAGTCAATAGAGAAAGGAACAAAAAAAAAAAAAAAAAAAGAAAAAGAATAACACAAAAGAAACAAAAAGTTGAGTTGCAAGCAAGAGATTTTAGGTCTTGTTCATTCACTGATTTGAGTTTAGAATTCGAGTTTTGCTATAATAAAAAGCTCTCAGAAACAGTCACATCTAACTTTTTTTACTACAGTAAAAAACTCTCACATAAATTTGTATTTCAATTTAAATTAAAAACGCGAATCAACGAACTAAATATGTCTTAGTACACATGTTGACTTCTTAAAAATTGATATTCTAATATGTAAATTAAGGGAATTTTTATGATTGGACACTATTAGTATTTTACTGATAAATTAAATTAAAATTACATTAAATTAAAAAATATATATATAATAGATAATTTTTAATATAAAATTTAACGGTGAAAATTAAAAAAAAAACTAACAATATTTTACTTTCTTTATCCCCATATAAGCTCCCATAAATCAAATCATAAATCAATAGATTTGATTTGATTTGAGGGTAATTTAAACTTTGAAAGTATCTGTGAATGTTTGTTTTACTGGTTCAATTCAATTTAACTTAATTTAGAGGACGTTTGGTTTTGTATTCAGAATTATGATTCAGAATTATTCTCATTTTACGTGTATTTTTTGTGAGAGAAAACACTGTAGAGAACCATGAATCATGATTCAAAATCAGGGACGAATATAGAAAACAAACGCCCTCTTAGTTTGAACAGTGAGTACTGTTTAAACTGATGTTTAGTAAGCATCTAGTTTGAATTATATTCTCGACTTGAGCTGAGTTAAATGGCTCAACTTAAAATTTGGCTCCCTCTTTGAATTGAACCGTTTAAACTATTTTTAAACAGTAAAAAGTACCAACTCTTTATATTTTTCACACCTACCAAACACAAATTTAAATTTTATTTCTTATTTAAATTAAAATTTTAATTACACATATAAATATCAATTCAAACTATAATTTAAATCACACACTTTAAATTTTTTTATTTAAATTAATAAAATTCAATGGGGCTTTAAATTATTAAAAACAGGAAGGTTCCCAAGTATAACATTTTAAAAAAAGTTTTTTGATAGAAAACTTTGAAAAAGGTTGAAAAAACAGTTTCGAAGGTAAGGAAAAACCATATGGTGGGCCCAGAATCCATATTCACTGCCCACGTGGCAGGACAGCAAAAGGGCTGGTAGTACTTAATGGCTTGGCAGTGAAGTTGTTTGAGAGAGAGAGAGAGAGAGAGAGAGACGTTTCATCTGCCTCGAAGGATTTTATTACTGTTCAGAAACAGACCCTTTTGATTGCCCTCAAAAAAAAAAAAAAAAAAAAAAAAACTCTTTCAAATGTGTGCCCACAAAAAAAAAAAAAAAAAAAAAAACTCTTTCAAATAAACCCCATTTGACCACTGGTGTGGCTCCATTGTTTTAATTCCTAGTTTTGAGTTTTCTCTCTCTTGCTTTCTTCTCTGCTGTATTTGGGCAATGCGCATTTATTCTTCGAGCTCTTTTCTTTCTTTTTTTTTTTTTTTTCGACTTTTGAATTCAGATCTCAATTATTACATTGTCATTGTGTTTGGTTTAGGAAGTAACTCCACGAAAGGGGAAAAAGGAGAGAAATTGGTTTGTGGGAAACTGAGGAATGAGGGTTTCCTGGCGGCAAAGTGTACGGTTGGGTTGATTGAAGAGTGCCCATTTGAAGGAAGTTACTTGTTTGTGTTTCTTCATCTTTTTCTTGCTGATTTTACCAAGTTGGGTTTTTGAAGAAATTGCTACTTCTACAACTGACAAAAGAAAAGGAATGACCTTTGGATTCTGGAAAATTGGTTTTATTGATGAGAGATTTTTGTTGAAATGAGTCCAGGTAAGTTTATTCCATTTCTCCATTTTTAGTGGGTTTCAAATTGAATGATTTTGCAGTTCTCTCTCTCTCTCTTAAGGCTTTAAAAGTTGGTGTCTTTATGTCTAAACCTATGCAAATGAGCAGTGTAAGTAGTATTAACTATTAAATGCCTTTTTTTTTTTGTTTGCATAATTCGAATCCTATGGGCTAGCTAATTTTTAATATACAGCTATTTATTCAGCCCAAAAGGAAAAAAAATTGATAATAAAGATATATGGTCTGATTTTCAATGTCTTTGTACCTTTGTAATTCAAGCATAACAGTATCTTACATAAATGCGGTAACGAGAATTTGGATATGGTTTTTTTTTTTCTTTTTTCTCTTTTTGTTGGTCGTTATTTTTAACTTGTAAATTCAAAATTGTATTAGGTTTGTAATAATAAAGTATGGAGGCTGAGAAGAAACGTTCAAAAGGAGGGTTTCTTCATTTGTTTGATTGGAATGGGAAGTCTCGGAAGAAGCTTTTTGCTAACAATTCAGAAGAGTTGCCTGGTATTATCTGTGTCCTTAAAATGAGGTGCTTCTTAGTTGATACATTGTTTGATTACACATTCTAAAATTTCCCCTTATTTTGTATCCTCAAGGATCAAAGCAAGGAAAAGAAGATGAGGAGAATTGTTCTAGGACTGCCGTCTACAATGCGGTAAATAAAGCGTTTATTTTCCTCTCATTATGTCTTATCTTTAGTTTTCTTGATGGTTTTTCTTTTCTTGTGTGGTTTTATACTCATGGTGTACTTCCAGGTGGAAGCGGATGAGAACGAAGCAAGTTCGAGTAAAAAAGGGGGCAGTGACTGGAATTCTGCTTCCTGTGTAACCAGTGAAGATGGAAGTGGGGCTAGAGCCCCAGGTGTAGTTGCTAGACTGATGGGTTTAGATTCATTGCCAACTTCGAATGTTGCAGAGCCCTCTTCTAGTTCAGCCCCACTTTCTGACTCGTGCTCATTTAGAGCTTCTCATCATGACAAGAGTGGTTTGTGGAGTGATTTTTATACGAGGGATTGTGTAAATGTGCCCAACAGACTCAACACATTTTCTAGGAATCAAGTAGAATCTAGGTCCCAGAGGCAGCAGAACCGGCCAATTGAGAGATTTCAGACCGAAGTTCTACCTCCTAAATTGGCTAAATCAATTCCAATCACTCACCATAAGCTATTGTCACGTATAAAAAATCCTGGGTTTGTTCCAACAAAAAATCAGACTTATATCATGGAGGCTGCTGCAAAGATAATTGAGGCGAGTCCTAGGGCATCCTCCAAGAGTAAAGTGTCAAGCATAGGGCCTTCTTCGGTTCCCTTGAGAATTAGAGATTTGAAAGAGAAGATAGAGGCTGCAAATAAAGCAACTGGACCTGAAAAATCCAAGGAAGCGAATGCTTTAAAACGTACTGGAGGACAGGACAGTAGCAAGACCCCTAATGGTTATGTGTTAGTAACTCAGGCTCCTATCAATTCTGGGAAATGGAATTTTAACAATGTCGGAGGCAAGGCTTCATCAGTGTCACTTGCTGTACAAGCAAAGACCAATGTTCAGAGAAGAGAAGGCTCAATTCCTGGTCGTAATAGGAACTTTATGAACCAGAAAGAGGTGAAGTCAAACTACATACCAAAGCGCGAGCCTAACTTGCAAAGATCAGAGCAGAAAAGAACTTCTCCAGAGAGCAGTAACAATGTGTTAAGGCAGAATAACCAGAAGCAGAACTGTGTATCTAATATGGACAAGACTGGACAAAATCTGGTTTCCAATCATCCAGCCAGAAGAACTAGGTCCTCTAGTGGCTCTGCTGAGCCAAGCAAGACTGTAAATAAGGTTGTTGCAAACTTCAAAACCAGATCAAAGAAGGCGGGCTCTGTGTCAACTGCTAGTCAAAGAGAGACAACGGTTAAGAATGTCTCTCGGAAGAAACATTCTGTTTGTCAGGGTGTTCGTATGGAAGAAACTGCTGCAGGTGGTAGTAGTATACAGATTAGTGAAGGGCAAAGGTCTATAAAATGTAATATATCTATAGATTCTTGCACTGGTATGAGCCCAGATAACAGAAAGCCGGGAATAGATGTAATTTCATTTACATTCAACTCTCCCCTGAAAAAATCCACATGCGTGTCCCCGTCCTCAGGTCAAGCCATGATAATGGAAAAGAGATTTGGGATTAACTCCGTAAGTGACAAAGATCAGCCGCTTTATTCAAATGGCTTCGAATTGTCTTCTCCTGGATTCAATGTAATAGGTACCGACTCTTTAGGTGCTCTTCTGGAACAGAAGCTTCAGGAACTAACATGTAAAGTTCGGTCATACCAATCAAACCTTTTCAGAGAAGAGAGTTCTGCTCGTTGTGCATCTGCATCACAAGACTCCAATGTATTAAGAACCCCACCAAGGGGAAAGCAGGTTCAAGTATGTCTGCTTAGAGATAAAACTGATAGCATATACTGTTATGATTCCCCGTCCATTGATGGTCCAGTGGTTAATATGAACGGGCAGTGGCAGGTTTGTTTCTTTGCTTGTGCCTTTCTTCTGTAGTTGGTGTCCATTTCTTAGTTTCTTGTATTTTTTGTTAATATTCCGGCATCCAAAATTCTCCCTTCATGACTTTTTATCATCTAGTAAGGAAAAAAAAATAAAGAATTTCTTTGGGAAGAAACTGGTAAGGTGGAACTTGAAGGGTTTGTCTGTCACATGGAGAAAGTAATAACTTTTGTAGATAAAACGAGGCTCAAATACACATTTAGAAATTGTTTTCTTTTCTGGCAACTGGCAAAGCCTTATTAATAGGTGACTGCCACTAAGTTTGAATTTGGTTTGAAACCTGTTAAATCACATATTATACATTCAAATTTACTGAGCTGTAGAGACGACTTGGTTCATTTCCTTAGCAGTTCATCGTACTGTTTTATTTAAACATCGGTCCACCCTCCAGAGGCAAGGTGATACGTTAAAGCTTAAAACATAGCTACTAGAACATATATGTTTATATATGCATGCATGTATGCATGTATTAGCAGTCGGCTATAGCACTCTATGAATAGACAATTCTTTTTTATTGACAAGTTCTTTGGATGAGTATTTTAATTAGTTAATAAGCTTTGCACTCTTTTTGGCATGGCTCTTTGATGATCGAAGCCGTGTTATTTTGTTACATTTCCCGTGTTTCAATGTCTTGACCTAGCACTCGCTAAACTGGTCAATGCATGCTGATCGCTTTTAGGAAATGGAAGAGTCTACCGGAAGCAGCAGCTATGAAACTGGAAAAGAATTAGAATATGAAGATGCTAGTCCAGAATCAAGTTTTGAACTCGCATTTGAAAGTGGAAGCTCTACAGGTAATAAAAGCTGTGCAAACCGTACTATTTTCCTTTCAAGTATCGATGAGCATAATATAGGTGTTAGTTTCAAAGGTGTCTTTACGTTTTTTATTTAATCAAATGGCTAAGAACCCTAATGGTGATGGGAAAATTTGGCAAGAAGTGGACTTCTACCAAGCCTACTTATGTGGAACTATGATGGATTTATGTGAAGCAACTAACCAGTAGGTGTAGATTAAAAATATAAATTAAATAGAATATAAATTTGGTAATTGAACTTCTTTCAATTAGTACATAGCCCTTCTTATGTTTGAGAAGGTTGTACTAGATGACATTTTCAGAAATTGTGAAAATGGCATTTTATCAACTGGGGTAAGACTAGCTTTGCCAAACTCTTCTTTAGTTCAGTTTTACCTGGTAAGAGTGTAAGAATTATTCCCGGTGCCCAAACAAAAGTACGATTTTATTAAAGAGATATGACAAGGCATTTTATCATATTTACTTTCAATCTACAGGAAGCAAGGAATGCTCATTGGCTGAAGCTCAAAACCGTCTGTCTTGTGCAAACGAACTCCTGCCAGCATATAGCGTGATAGATTCACCTGACTCAATCTCTTCCAGTTGTACAAGGAATGCAAGTAGAAAGCGAATGACTAAAAGATTCGGTTTGGAAGATCTTGATAGACCAAGCAACTGGGAACTGGAATATGTGAGGAGCATACTCGGTAATGCTGAATTAGCATTGGAAGATTTTGCATTGGGTGATACTAACAAGGTCATCTCCTCAAATATCTTTGTTCACCTGGAGCACAAAGAAAACGGTACAGAAATAGATGGAGAAGAATGTTCGAAACGTGGGAGAAAGGTTTTGTTTGATTGTGTGAATGAATGCCTGGAATCATGGTGCAAGAAAATGTTTGTTGGAACATGCTCTAGATGGGTTAGAATATCTCCGAGGAAGGAATGGTTGGCAGAGGAATTGTACAAAGAGATTTCGGGTTGGAAAAGCTTGGCAGACTTTATGGTGGATGACCTTGTGGACAAGGACATGAACACCTGGTATGGAAGATGGCTTGACTTTGATAATGAAGCGTTTGAGGAGGGGCTAGATATTGAAAAAGAGATATTGACTTCTTTAGTAGATGAGTTGGTGTCAGATTTAATGATCTTGTAGTCTCTCCAAAATGTGTTCCTTGAGCCTCAACTCAAATGTCATCAGGGTGAAAAATTCACCTTGTTGCTCTTGTATGGTTTCCATTTTTACCTAATTTTAATCCCACATTTACACTTAATCAATGATTGCTCATGGTCTTGTGTGATTTTCTATTTTTACCTCTAGGGCTGTGCTCGGCCGGTCAAAACCGGGTTCGAACCAGTCTGCGGTTTTTAGACTGCGGGTCCGGTTCTAAGTAACCAGACCAGACTTTCATTAATGGTTTGGTCTGGTTTGTAATGTTTTCAAAAGGTCTAGACCGGACCGTTATATATATATATATATATTTATATATTTATATATTTACAAGATTCCTCTTAGAACCTGAAGTTATGCAAGGTAATACAGTAGTTGAAGTCTTCATATATTCATGTATTCAGATCCCTAGTTACCAAACCCAAATGAAATGACCCTTTCAACCGCAAATGTATAGAGTTGCAAGGAATAGTACAAGGTTGGTTAGATAGGCCTGGAAATGGGCCTAAGCAACCTTTATCATGTCCTTCTCAAGTGCACTTTCCAATTCCCCAACCTTGATCAGAAGTAGATTCTCTCACCACAGAGGAAAGACCTGAAACATGTACTGTGCTTGAGGATTCCCAATAAGTTTTGTTTCTTCAGTTGTAGGACCATGTAATAAGAACTGTCAATCAATCAAAACCTATCTCTGTAAAATCCAGTTTATCCCTTCTCTTTAACAAAAAAAAAAAAAAGTGATATTACTACTCTCTTCTCCAAGAAACAGCTTTTTCTTTTTTCAGACCGGAGAAGGCTTCTTCAACCTCCTGCCTCAAGGGAGTTTCAAAGATTCTGTTGGTCATAAGTGACCACTCTGCAATTATTATTTTATGGCAGTGGCATCAGAAATCGAATCCAATATCTTATAATGCTGAAAGACAAATGACACTACTACAAAATATCTGTCACCTTATCATGTATGAATTCCTGTCATCTAATCATCAATCAATTCATTTTTATTATGGTAAGAATATGGTTTGGACAACACCTAAAGTTTGGTGAGATATTGTTCGCGTCGTAAAAATTCAAGTCTGGTCAAAGTATATATATATATATGCTAGATTTAAAATGATATAAATAAGATCATAATAACTAATCTAGCTTAAAATTCAAAAATGCCATTTAGAAAAAAAAAAAATTTCTTATTTGGGATTTAGGCATACCTCTATTCCATTGGGCAGCGGAAGCACGTCGTTCACGGTCGCCAGAATCCACCGATGACTGGTCCGAGTGGGTGGAGGAGCTGCAAAAAGAAGAAGAAGAAGCAAGAGGGGCATGAACTCCTCCCTGTCTCTCCCTCTTTGTGTTCATTCGGCCACAGGCCTAAAACCCCCTACACACACCCCACGAGCACGCCCCATTAAAAACAAAAGGTGGCTGCCTATATAAACCAAATAGGGGGCCTTTTCCAATATTCACACGGAGAGGATATTTGGCCTAATAGGCTGACTAAATATTATGAGATAGAAGGAGTTTAAATGCCTCAAACGAGTTAATAAAACAAGTGTCCATCCTATAATGGACCGATATTTAACATACATACATGTGTTAATTCACATTAACACAGTTATCCATAGAATGCTTTAATTAATTACAGAGTGAATTATTATGATTATGGAAATCCATATAAAAATATTCCAACAGACTCCCACTTGGACGACATAATCATAAAACCAACATTCACTCATCATAACATAAGCATCAACTAAGAATCTCACATAATAAACACAAGTCCAAAACAATCATGCATACTAACGTATCGATAGGATACAATCACTATACATAATCAGGCGCTAGACATTCATCAAAGCATGATAACAACTTTAATATATGGATAAAAAACAATGATAGAGACTAACAACCAGATGTCTCTTTTCAATTTGTCACTTTGACAATTAATAAGTGTGTCAACACAACATCACGCATAAAGTGACAGATCCATAAATACGCATGTATTATTCGAGGCATAAGCAATCCTTATCGATAACAACATGTCACGTACAAATGACAGTAAAGTCCCACTAACTCAATACAACTACAGGCTCCTTACAGTCCCGAGTGGGATGCGTGTTCTTAAAACACCTAATAGGTAAGCCTTTCGTGGAACTGCCAACATGTTGTTTATAGGCGTGTTTGCAATAATAATGAGGCCTCTTACAATTTCTCTTTACAAAATGCTCCTGGTGTTCCATTGAGCGGACAATACTCTGGTGTTCTAAGAGAAATATACTATTATGGAACTTCACAACACAATTTCAGCCGGTCTAGAAATGGAGTGAACCACTCCTAATGTTGAAATAAGGTTCCACAATTACATCACACAAATAGCCTCACGATACGACACATACTCTGCATCATAGTCAAGGACGCCACAAGTGTCTATTTGACACTTTTCAACAAAGTAGCTCCTCCTTTTATCATTTATGCAGCCTGCATAATCGGCATCACGAGATCCAACCACAACAAAAGTGTTGGTTTACCGATACACAATTATCTGGTACTTCATTCACAGTTAATTCAGTAATAATAACAACAATTACTAGAGTACCGAATCTGCATGTCAACAACAAACACAATAATGAGACGTGCGTATACTTGAGCATACATCAGGCTGCTAAATACGTAAGCATAAGGGACAATTTCATCTGATCTCTCTTACTTCACCATAAGGACATTACACCTTTGAGAGTTTGTCACTTTAACTAACAATGCTTACTAGGAGAACAAGAATGCATACTGAACCTGTTCGAAACAAGAACAATATAGGTTCTCTAAGACGACCAAAAAATGCACTTATCTTTGTCACGGAGAATCTACATGCCTAGAACATAAGAGGCTTTTTCAAGATTCTCAAACCAAAGTGACAGGCGACATGTTATTCATCTTAACCAGTAGGTTAGAATCATTAGGCGCGAGCAAGTTGTCACCGACATAAAAAATAGAAATATGCAACTGCTCCCACTGACCTTACACATATGAATTTATCAACAATGTTCTCCATAAAGCTAATTTTAGTGAATGTCTCATCCTAAAATTGAGACATTACTACCTCGGTGTTATCCATACACTCTCACTCATCATAGAGTTTCTCAACACATTAGTGGAGCTAGGAAACACATCCACTCTCAAGGCTATGTCCATTTCATCATTAATAGATTCATAAAGAGATTCATACCATATATAATGGCTTGTCCCATTTAGTGTCAAGATAGCGGAGATGCAAGGATTGCTCAAGGCTAAAGAAAACAACAGGGGCAACCAACAATAGGCATGTAAAATAAGATCATGTAATTTGCCCTTTACTTAGCCTTCCCAATGATCCAAGCCAATATGATCATTGTGTGCTAGAGTTCGTTGAGCAAGAATAGAACTCTTTCGCAGATAAGGACAATTCATCAAACATCACAACCAAATGCATCAATCCACCACCGATAGGGTGGTAAAGATTATGCGATTCATGACATCCAACAAACCTCCTTCACCGGTCTAAGCATCCTACCAAACAATTAATTATCGATAGGATAATTTAATTGTCCGTATGGATCTTAGCAATATGGTAAATACATACCTTTATTTTTAACACTCTAATATATTATTTGACCATAATATGAGTTAGTGATTATGCAAGTCCATATATAATCATTCACAGTATTCTCCCACTTGGACTGCATAATCAAAAACATGATACTCATATAATACAAAATGTCAAATAATAATATGTAACCAAAATATATGGATAAAGACAACTAGCTTAAGCTCCAACAAGACTCAAGTCTCCTACCAAGCAATAAAACTATCGATAGAATAATTCCATTACCCGTATGGACTTTAGAACATAATCAACAAATTATGTTTATCCATATAATCCCACAATTTATTATTTGATAATAGTATGTGAGTTAGTGATTATGCTAATCCACAAAAAAAATATTTTTAATTTTCTCCCACTTGGATAGCATAATCAAAATACATGATACTCACATAAAACAAGATACCAAATAATAATGATAGCAAAAATAAATAAATTATGGATAAACTTATAGCTTAAGCTTTATAATACCACATGAGCTTCTAATTAAAATTTTCATTCCCACTTTAACACAAAAGAGACCTTGTATGCCTATATAAATAATTAGGCATTAAAATGTTGAATACAAAATGGGCATTTCAAAATTTGAACAAGCATCCATATTATATGTCTAAATTTTATTTATCAAAATATCAAATTATGTGGGAGAACAAATAAAATATGACCATAAAATATGGAATAACAAACATGCCCCAAAATTTTAGGTCTCTAAATAGTGAGAATTAAAACTACCTAGAAAATATATGAAAATTATTACAATAAACAAATATTTAAATAAAAATATTTTCTAGTAGCTCATGTGCATCCATATAAGCAGTGTGTATCCCAATCCTTTTTCAAAAGGAAATATTAAATTTTATGGGAGAGCTCCGTAACATAAGAACCGAGACAATTTGACATGTTTAGACTCACGAGAGGCGAGTACATAAACATTCACTATTGTCAAATTCTCACAATTACATATATGCCACATAATAACAACAACATAATATAAATTTTATGGCATCAATCATCAAATAAATTTTATACGAAATGCCCAGAAAAAATTTGTTTGAAAAATTGTGAGAATTAGCCACCAATAAATATATAAAATTAATAATATAAAATATTAAAAAACATGATTTTATGGTGACCCAAACTCAAAATAAATAATTTGAATTAGTAGGAAATAAAAAACGGAGCACAACGGCGAAAACGTCGCTGAAAACGGAGTTAAAATCACAAAATGGGGAAGAATTTAGCCAAAAATGGGCCCCACGCGCGCCACGTGGGCGCTGACGCGCGTCTGACTCGCGCGCGCTGATGCACGCACTGACGCTGGGTCCCATGCGCGCCACGTGGGCGCTGACGTGTGCCTGACACGTTGATGTGTTTTTTTGTTCTCTGGTTGCCTTCAACCTTGAGACGGGTCAAAAGACCCGTTTTAAACCCAATTCTAAAATGAAAATTCAAATTGCCACAACTTCTTATCTATAACTCCGATTTTGATGATTCTAAAGGGGGTTTTCTCTAAATTTCGTGCTCTTTCATATTCTGGGGTTAATTTTTTTCAACAAGGCCTAAAACTCAGACCTCTAAAAAACCCCTAACCGGTCATTTTTAAAGCTTCAAAACGCAGTGAATCTGGCCAAATCGACCCATGAAACTCAAGAAAATCATCACGTATAACCCATATTCGAAGTGGGTAACCTCAAAACAACATTTTCTTGAGCCAAAATACGGATTCCAATTTTGGTTTTTTTTCCACCAAAAATGGAAAAATTCAAAAATACATAGCTCTTAACCCAAATAAGATGGCTCTGATACCAATTGCTAGATTTAAAATGATCTAAACATGATCTAAACAAGATCATAATAACTAATCTAGCTTAAAATCCAAAAATACCATTTAGAAAAAAAAACTCTTATTTGGGATTTAGGCATACCTCTATTTCGTTAGGCAGCGGAAGCACATCGTTCACGGTCGCTGGCATCCGCCGATGGCCGGTCCGAGTGTGTCATGCCCCCAAACAGGGGTTAGTGACTGTTGGTCTCCGAATTGAATTCGGATGCGGAAGCGTGGTGGTGCGGGGAAGAGGCGGATCGTGTATAACAAAAATTTTCACAAAACTTTTGAGATACTCTATAGATTATATTAATTTATGCACGAATAAATTAATCTCATTAACTTATATTATCAAGAACTCAATCAGGAAAAATACCTGGAAGCCGACTCGGATGATAACTTGAGTTCTTTGACCACGAACAGTCCTTGCTCCAATCTTTGTGTTTAGAAAACCAATGTCTTCCACGTCAATTCTTAGAATCCACGAAGACGTGTGTGTGGGCACACATGAGACAAAACGGGTTACAATAAACACTCGAATTTCCACAAACACCATCGCATGCACGATGTGGAATTTTTGGAGAAAAATGTTTCCTTCACTCTATAGAGGATTTTCGGCCACCTCTAAAATTAGGGCAAAAAACCATTCCGAAAATTGTCTTAAAAATAGTATTTATAGAGTAGAAGTCAAACTTATAGAAGGAATCAAATCTCTATCTCCAATTTGAATTTCGAAACGAAATCTCCTCTATCCCTTATCCCTTAGTGTGGCCGGCCAAGATGGGGATTCTCATCCCTGTGTGGCGCCAATATCAGATAGGGAAGGAAGAGAAAATCATCCTTTATCCTATAGTCCAATTTTGACTCAAATTCAAATTCCAATTTAAGTAAAACTTATATTAATTTGAATTCTAAATTGAACAACTTATCAAATAAGTTTAAATGGATAAAACTAGATGTGTTCAAATTCAAATTTAAATAATCACAT
>NW_010365881.1:162514-163052 GCF_000414095.1 Morus notabilis
GAATCGTGGTCATTCTTAGCGTTCCAACAACTCTTGTTGGTTGTGGTCCAATCTTATTGGAAAGTAACTTTTCCAGAACTTCTTTGCTTCTGGGCTTGATAACTATCATATAGTCATGCTCCAGAAACGTGGCATTTGTCGATATAAATACTTTTGATTCTTATGACTATATAAAATAATCATTCTCTTGTCCCCATTGCATATCCTATAAACATGCATATTTATGATTTTGGTTCCAACTTCTCAGTCTATTGTTTCATCACATGAGCTGGACACCCCTATATGTGAATATGCTTCAAAACTGGCTTTCGACCATTCCACAACTCTAGGGGCGTCTTTGGTATAGACTTAGATGGTACTAGATTCAGAATATACACAATGGTTCTTAGGGCATAATCCCAGAACGAAGTAGGAAGTGAAGAATAACTCAACATTGATATTATCATGTCGAGCAAAGTCTGATTTCTCTTTTCGGCTACACAGTTTGCTGTGGTGTACCGGGTGTAGTCAATTGGGATACCACACCTTCTTCAATCAA
>NW_010365881.1:163563-164384 GCF_000414095.1 Morus notabilis
ATCGGTTTAAACGGTATAAACCATTTTCCAAATATCTAGAACATATCTCAGAACAATTCCGAAAGATGTGGACTAGATTATTATTAAAGGCAATTGCTCAAATAATTTGGAATTAGAAATCAAATTTCTTTTTATGCTTGGAAGGAAATAAACATTGTTCACAACAAGGTATTTCTAAAATTGAAGTCTAACTTCTCCCACTGCTTTTGTCAATATCCTCGCGGTATTCCCACTTTCATCGTGTACTCCCTGACGACAAGTTCTTTGTAAGAACTAATATTTTGCAAAGAAAACAAAAACTTGAGTAGTTGCTCCCGAATCAACTATCCAGGATGAGGAATCACCCTCTACTAAAGATGTTTCTAGAATTAGTAAATCTTATTTACTTTGATTCTATTTCTTTGTTTAGGTGGAAATAATTTCCATTTAAGGGCTAAAACTTAATAAAGAAAACAAACATGATTAGTTATTCCTGAATCAACTATTCAGGATAAGGAATCACCCTTTTACTAAAACATGTTTTTATTTTTTTTATTTTTTTTAGAACTAGCAAATCATATTTGCTTAAGTTCCTTTCTTTATTCCGGGAAACAATTTCTTTGTAAGAACTAAGACTTAATAAAGAAAACAAACATGAGTAGCAATTCCCGAATCTACTATTCAGGAATAAGGAATCACCCTTTTTACTAAACATGTTTTTAGAACTAGCAAATCATATTTGCTTGATTCTTTTATTTTGGTGGAAACGACTTTCCTTTTGTCTTTTACTCAAGGCTCTCACAGTATTTAGCCAACCCTTTTGTTTTATGGATTTTCAGATA
>NW_010365881.1:164425-165977 GCF_000414095.1 Morus notabilis
CTTCAGGCTTCTTGTGAATTACCACGCACAACCATAGCTAATAGTTAGCTACATTGGTTTGTTAGGGACAGGAGGATAATCCTCCATTTGGGACAAACTTATATTCATCATATGAATGTGAGTTGTTTATGTTACTATACCACTTTGCACAGTTTATCTCTAGTCTGTGTCTTAGTTTCAAGTAGTGAGATATTAGGATTTGACATATTGCTAGAAATAAGTAGAATATTCATCTAATCAATTTATGTGCATTAATATCAAGACATGTGAATTTAGGCACAATTAAATATGATGCAAGATGCACATGAAAAATACATAAATCATGTTTTAATTTTAGGTTCCAACGATAATCCAATTTACCACGAATATAGTGTCGCCGTAGGGTAGGTCAAAATATCACAAATTGAACCGAGACCTTCTCAATTAATTAATATAATCAAAATATCTCATATTTTCATATTTATTAATTACCATTAATTTTGATCAAAAATATGATCAACAATTTGATTATATTTTTATGAGTGTAATCCATCATTTCAGATTCTATAGACTTAACTCCGGAGTGCCGCCGTAGGGTAGGTCAAACCAGAAATACATCCTTGAATCCTATTGCTAGGAAGTCAACCTTGTTATTGATCCGAAAGAACACTTTCCGTAGGGAGTACGGAATCGGTGCCGCCGCGAAGCCCCTTCCGAATCTCACGGTGTTGAACTAATGATGGAGACCAGTGGGTCGTATTGTCATACAACCCTCTCCCACTCATCATTTTGCAAATATGTATTTTGTTTGAAAAACAACTCATGGTTTTCAAATAAAAAATAAACAATTTATTTTTCGGATATGTGAAATTCCAAAATTTAACTCTTAAATTTAATTTCACATGTAACATTATTTTGCAAATCAATTTTGCAACTTAAATCAATTTAATCACATTAAATCGATTTTAGCGCATGGTTCTTATTTTATTTTATTTTTCTAAAACCCTTTTATAATAAATAAAATAAATAATAATAAATGGCGTGTATATATGACATGTTATAAAACATATGAGTAGGCACATTATATCTATATGGCATGTTATATGCATGGACATATAATATATAACTATCAACATAAAATATAAATATATGCAATCGGCTATTGAGATGGATTTGACCGGGTCCCATGGAAATTATAAATCACAACCAAATCGAATAAATAAATAATTACAATAATTATTTTCTTCCGTTACATCAACGGGTCTTCGATTTTTAAACTCTTCATTCTTTGGCTTCGTTCTTCATCTTCGGGTCGGATTTCACCTTCTTCGGGGTCCGAAACTCTTTCAGGTCCGTCGGCACGCATTACGAGGGTTTTAGAAAACCTCGGGTCCATTCGGGATCCAATTCCCGAATCTAGGCTACCAGCTGCGCACTATGGCCGCATTACGAGGGTTTTAGAAAACCTCGGGTCCATTCGGGATCCAATTCCTGAATCTGGGTTGCCAGCTGCGCACTCTGGCCGCGCGTTGTTCGTGCCCGCGCGGTCAGACCGCGCGGCCGCACACTGGGA
>NW_010365881.1:167950-169794 GCF_000414095.1 Morus notabilis
ACATTCATGAATCGGAGCTCCTACTGGTCCAAGTACCGAATCAACCCTCAAGAGAATTATTTATCTACTTCTTTCTTAAGAAGGAATGGATTCCATCTCGTGTAATAACATTCCCGGCTACCTACTTCATCATGTCTCCAAAATACAAGGAATAAGACTCAGGATCTTAGAATCCGTACCGAGTAAATCAAAAGACACAAATCCATAAATAAGAGTCTGTTAAGAACTCACAGGATTAAGATCATTCTATATATGACCATCGGTAGACTCAATTAGAATTTTTATACTTAACGGAAATTATTAGAAATTCATATTGTATCTGTGTCCTTGTTCCACATAATCTCATTATGCGAAATACACTTATTCAATATCTTGCCATATCAACAGTGCGGATAACACCGTTCCATTCTAAATGGGAATGACATGTATTAATAATGTTTTAATTAAAGATTCCAAACTTTAATTAAATTCATTATGAACATTGCTTTTTGATTATTATCCTTCAATATTATCCTCTTGTATATAACACTTATATACAATGTTTAAGGTTGCATAAATAATCATGGAATTTTTAAATATATACACATAAAATTGATGAATAAACTCTTTTATTAAATAAATAATAAATATCATATTACATCTTATGCTTCTAGGACACCATTCTCAATAGTGACGTGGAGGCTTGCATAGAAATTAAACATGATTAAGAGGGTGGTTAAATGTTACATTTCAAAACCAAAACACTCAGGTATTTCCAAACAAGCCCCGCTATTTTAATGAAATCGAGTTTTTAAAAAGGGTGAGGTGGACTTTAGAAAACACAATCACTGTTAAGATCGGCTTCAAAAGTTGGCCTCCGGCGTCCACAGGGTTACAATTTGTGCACACATAATTAAATAGAGAAAAGTAAATAACTGGCATCAACCACAGTCTAGTTATGTTTAAGGTTTACAATCCATAATTAATACATGCCTTAATAAGTTTAATGGTGAAGGAAGATGCTTCACTGCTTCCTTTCCTCTAGAATTGAATTCCTCACCTATTCTATGCTACCTTTAGCATCACTTGGGTGGGGTTAATACATTTTGAAACATAGGAAAAATGAACGAAATATTATTTGGCCAAAACACTTTAAAACAGGCTAACAAGAAAATGGGTAAGAATATCCACTAGCTTTATCACAAAAGCGGTGTCTTAGGATATATTTCTCATTCCTAAAATGAATTGAGCTCAACCATGTTTAATTGTTTCCTATTAGTATGCCTTGACTCAAATCCAAGTTTCACAAACGACTTTTATAATTCAGTTTGGGGGTTCCTTAAAAATTGAAATCCAATTCATGGGTTTGGTTTCCTATTTAATTTCAATTTAAAAACAAGTTTTTTTAAAGAAATTTCGGCAGCATGCCGACATAAATAGGAAAAATGCCAAACCTGCAATTCAAATTCAATTAGAAAATAAATTCTCCAGAATCCATCAAAACCAGTTTCCAATCAATTTAACAAGTCCAATAACAGAAAGCCCCTAAATTTAATTCAATTCTAACAACAATTGTTCAAATCCAAACCCTAACTCAAAATTATTCAAATCTAACAAAAATTAAACTTTCTCAAGCTTAAAATTTAAATCAAAGAGTGGGTTTCAAGGGGTTTTACCTCAAATTAGTTGATGGAGCTTTGTTTCTCTCAGTTTCTCCCATTTTTGTTTTTTTTGTGGGTGTCTCGACCAAACTGCCGAGAGAGAGAGAGAGAGCGAGAGAAACCCAGAGAGAGAGCAAGGGAGAGAGAAAGGCTGGCGGGAGAGAGAAAGAGAGCCCGGAGAAGTGGCCGCCGGTGGAAGAAGAG
>NW_010365881.1:169851-184647 GCF_000414095.1 Morus notabilis
AACTAGAGGAAAGAAAAGAAAAGAAAAGAAAGAAAGAAAGAGAGAGAGGGCTGTGGGGCCTGGGCTACACGGGAACGAAAAGAAGAAAAGTAAACAAAAGAAAACAAGAAAAAAAGAAAAAGGAAAAAGAAAAGAAAGGAAGAAAAAAAGGAAAATGGAGAAAGGGGAAAATACATTAAAATTTAAGTGTATTTTCAAAAACTTTTAGGCTGAAATCATAAATACTGAAAATAATTCAAAGTTCCTTGATTAAATGTGAAAATCAAATTAGGCATACTAATAACTCACAATTTAGCATAATTAAACATGTTTAATTCTGGATGGCGTTACAGCTCTACCTACCTTAAGAAATTTCATCCTCGAAATTGGAACTTACCTCGGGATATGAATAGATGTGGATATCGTTCATGCATTGTTGCCTCTAGTTCCCACGTTGCTTCCTCAACGCCATGGTGTTGTGATAACTCTTTGAAAATAGTGTTAATTGAGCATTTTTCAGGCTTAAATTATTACCTAGAGGGTAAGTAGTATTAGTTTTCTCCTATATTTTTGGTCTTGTTAATAGTTGTTTAGTTAACTGTGTTTCATAAATTCTCTCTAGTGATTAGTGTTAAAAAGAACTAATGTGGGTGCAATTTGTGGTTAATCTCAGCTTTAAGAAAAATGGTATTTTGGAGCTTTGAGCAGCATCTCGTATCTTGGAGTGTGATTAAATCCTGGTCAGCATTGCTCTGCGTTGCTCCAGCAACACGAGCTGGGCCATACGTGTGATGTGCCGACAGTTGGACTTTAGCTGGTGAATGAGCTGTCTTGTGTCCGTGAAGGGTGACGATTGGGCAATAATTGGAGGCCTCCCCAGATGCTGCCACGTGAAATTAGGGTATTATAAGTACCTACAGCTGAGAAGAAAGAAGGTGTCATTGGTCATATTTTGCAATGTAGAGGCAGCTATACTTGGAAAAGGAAACCACCTCCATTTTTATGATCAAGTACCAGCTCCAGTACTGGAAAGAAGAAGAAGGAAACGTCACAGGGTGTGAACGTGAAGGAAGGTCCATTGCTGATGAAGGAAGTGTTTAGAAGAAACCTTGGAAAAGGGGGATTCTGACTCTCCCCTCGTTACTTTAGTTTTTTCTTACTCTCAATACTATGTTTTACCTTGTTGAAGAACATTTACGTTTCTCTATAAATCTGAGTTCGAATCTGTGTATAACTTTATGGGATTATGATATGTTGGCTGAGATTGTTGAGCTGTTAAATATTGAAATGCTAGTTGTTGTTAAATGGATATGATTATTATTTCTTTGTTTATTCAAGTGAGCTTAATTTGTGCCTTAACTGTGATTGGGAAATCATAAGTGGGGAGCATAGCTTTGATTAGATTTGGGAAGATTTAGTTGAGTGGACATAGCCTGAATAGTGTAAGTTCTTAGATCTTGTTTTAGATTTTTTATTCACATGATATAGGAATATATTGTGTTTTGCATAACCATATGATTTAGAACTTCATTCTCTGATTTTATGAGTCTAAATTTGCAAAGGGATTTGTTGGATTTAGTTTTAAGATCGGTAGATAGAGGATTGGAAAATCCCTGTTTTAGTAAATCTGGTTAACAAGGAAGTTTTCGTTGCCGTCCGTTGCTACAGCAATGCACAGCTTGATAAGAGACAGTTTAACAACTGTGAGCCACGAGCAGTGACATTAGCCAATTTATTTGCACATTTTGTTATTAATTAGACTTCTCTTTATTGTTCATTTTTCTTACAGTCAGATTATTATTAGTTTTTAACATCTTAAAATCAACTTTATTTTTCTTATAGAAACTTGAATAGAATTAACTTAGCAATTTGATTTCAAAAATTTTCAATCCCTGTGGGACGATACTTGATTATTCATCATTTTACTACTTGTTGACTCGTGCACTTTTGAGATTCTAGATTCACAATTTTAGGCAACATGTTGCCACAACACCTTCACTAGTGGAATCTCGCGACGGCGTAAACTCTTCATTTTCTGAACGAGAATCTGAACTGGTGCTTCCTCGTAAGTCGTGTCATACTGAATCGGTACGTCATGCCATTGCACAATGGTTTCCGTGTCAGTTGACACTTGCGAAGCATGGAAACGTGAAATACATCGTGCACATGAGATAACTCCAAAGGCAAAGTGAGACGATAAGCGACGACATCGACTCGTTGCACGATCTGAAATGGTCCGATATACCTTGGCGCGAGTTTCCTTTTCACACCAAAATGAGTGACCCCTTTGCTCGGAGAGACTCTTAGCAAGACAAAGTCACCTTCTTGGAACTCTAACGGTCTACGCCTCCTGTCAGCATAACTTTTATGGCGACTATGAGCTGTTAGGAACCATTCCCGAATAACAACTATCTTCTCGTTGTTCTCCTGGATGTCATCTGGTCCAAGAGTGAGTCGATCATCAGGCTCAAGCCAATAAACTGACGATCTACAAGCTCTGCCACACAATGCCTCGAATGGTGTCATTCCAACGCTAGTCTGATAACTGTTGTTGTAGGCGAACTCAGCTAAATAGAGATACTTCTTCCAGTTTCCACCGAAGTCTAGAATGCAAGCATGAAGCATATCCTCCAGAATCTGAATAACTCTTTCAGACGGTCCGTCGGTCTAAGGATGAAATGCGGTATTGAAATTCAATTCGGTTCCCATGGCTTCTTGGAAACTTGTCCAATACTTCGCATTGAAACGAGTATCATGGTCTGAGGTGATGGACAATGGAACTCTGTGAAGTCTAACAATGTGCTCCAGATACAGCTCTACCAGAACTTTCTTAGAATACGTCGTACAAAATGGAATGAAGTGCGCAGACTTCGTCAACCTATCCACAAGACCCAGACTGCATCATGTCATTGTTCAGTCCTCGGGAATCCCATAAAAAATCCATCATAATGTGTTCCTACTTCCATCTAGGAACAGGAAGAGGCTGCAGTTCTCTAGCAGGAATCTGATGTTCAGCTTTGACTTGAAGACAAGTCACATATTCTGACACATATTGACGAACATCCTCCTTCATACCCCTCCACCAATACCGCCTTTTGAGGTCCTGATACATCTTGATACTCCTAGGATGAATAACAAACCTCGATTTGTGAGCCTCGTGAAGGACTGCCTTCTTTATCTCATCCACCTGAGGAACATCAAGGCAATTTTTGAAATAGAGCATTCCATCTTCTCAGATATTCCAATCATCCAGTTTTTCTCCATTCTGAACTCGAGTCCAAACTCCTTGAAGATGCGGATCCTGCCATTGGTTCTGCTTGACTTGTTGTATAAGAGTTGGTGTAGAAACCAAGTTGTACACCATAACTTGGTTATAATCCTCATAATACTGAAGATCATAATCACCTACAATTTCACTCCATTTCCAATCCTCCAAAGCTGAAGAGGCTAGGATTCCTGGAGTCTTTCTATTAAGAGCATATGCTACCACGTTGGCTTTTCCAGGATGATACTGTAAAGTGAAGTCATCATCCTCCATATACTCCATCCATCTTCTTTGTCTCAAATTTATGTCCTTATGAGTGAACAGATACTTCAGACTCTTATGATCGGGGAAGATATGGAATTTTACTCCATAGAGATAACGTATGCATATTTTGAGAGCAAAAATCACAACAGCTAACTCCAAATCATGAGTTGGATAATTCTACTCGAGAGGCTTCTGTTGGTGAGATGCATAAGCTACAACACATCCTCCTTGCATCAGAACACACCCAAGTCCTCGTCTTGACGCGTTAGAATACACCTTGTACGGTTCCTCAGTATTTGGTATGGTTAAAACTAGTGTGCTCATCAATCTGGTCTTTAGTTCTTGGAAAGCGTGCTCCCAGTCAGCATCCCATTCAAATCTGACTTCCTTCTTCATCAATCGAGTCATTGGGGCAGCAATGGTTGAGAAGTTCTTTACAAATCACCGGTAATATCCCGCAAGTCCTAGGTAGCTTCAAATTTCAGCTACGTTCTTTGGTGGTTCCCATTGCAGCACCGTTTCAATCTTCGAAGGATCCACTGAGATTCCTTGTCCAGATATGACATGTCCAAGGAACCTAACTTCTGTTAACCAGAAGTCACACTTCTCTTTCTTCACATAAAGTTGATGCTCACGAAGAGTCTAGAGAACGACCCTTAAGTATTGCTCGTGGTCTTTCTGGGTCTTTGAATAAATCAGGATGTCGTCGATGAAAACTATAACAAATCGATCCAGATAAGGCCAGAAGACTCAGTTCATCAGGTCCATGAAGGCTGCTAGAGCATTCGTCAACCCAAAAGGCATAACCAGAATCTCAAAATACCCATACCAGGTTCTGAAAGTAGTTTTCGAAACGTCCTCCTCCCTGACCTTGAGTTGATGGTATCCAGATCTCAAATTGATCTTAGAGTAATACTGCGGTCCACAAAACTGATCGAACAACTCATCGATCCTTCGCAATGGGCATTTCTTCTTTACGGTGACTCTATTCAACTACCGATAGTCGATACACAGGCGGAAAGATCTGTCATGCTTCTTTACGAAAAACACGGGTGCACCCCATGGGGAGGTACTGTTTCTGATGTATCCTTTCTCTGCTAATTCACCGAGTTGCTTTCTCAACTTTTTTATCTCGGCCGGTGCCATTCGGTAAGGAGCGATGGAGATATGTGTCGTTCCTGGAACTAAAGCGATGCAGAATTCTATTTCTCAGTCGGGTGGTAAACCAGGCAATTCGTCAGGAAATACGTCTGAGAATTCATCCACTATTGGGATTTCAGTATTTTCTCCAGTAATGTCAGATTCACCCTCTAAAGCGAAAAGAAATGAGACACAGGTTAGGTTGCGCCGTCCCCTAACACTGTGTTTCAATAGTCATTCCTCTGCAATCAGGTTAACACCTCCCTGATAGGTTACTATCGTGCCGGACCTGGTAGTCAAGGTAACCCTCATACGGTGGCAAACAACTACCCCGTATCTTGACAACCAAACCATTCCAAGCACTATGTCAAATAAGTTCATGGGAAGGATAATCAAGTCTGCCCTCAACTTCTCACCTCCGATCATGATCACACACGATCTACATATGCTAGTGACCTCTACACTCCCTAATGGAGAGTTCATGAACATTGGAGTCTCTAAGTCCTTGGGTATCAAACCCAAAATTTTCATAAAAGAAGCAGAAACAAGTGAATGCGTAGCACCAGTGTCAAATAAGACTCGTGTAATTGAGTGTGAGATGAGTATTATACCCTCAACAATTGGATTTCTGGCATGAGCTCCAGAACTTCCCCCTGCCATAGAGTAAGCTTGTCCATGTACCTTTCCTTTCCCTCTGTCATCTTTATTAGGCCTCTGATTCCCCAGCCTATACTGTTGGATCTGAGGAGATTACACTATTCCTGAGGTCTGAGGTTGGAATTGAGAATAGCTCAGTGGTCGGTAAATTGGTGCAAGAAGGAATTGCATTTGTGGTGGAGTTGGCAACTGTGGTTGGAATGGTGGCATGAAGTGCTGAGGTCGGGCCTGCCCGTAAGTGTTGTCCCTTTGAGGCTGTTGGGACTGCAACTGATTCCTGCTAGGATAGTTCCTCTTTAAGGGCCCGGGCTATCCACAGTTATGACATGTGTACCTGTAGAGTCCACTTCCTGCACGTCCTGAAGAAGCACTGCTCCCACTTGTCGCTTCCCCACTGGCTTGCTCTCGGTTGCGGTTCCTTCTTTGATTCCGTTAAGGTCCTCCTGAAGCTCTGTTCATAGCTTCTCCAGTTTGGAGATATGCCAAGTTATCTTGCTTAACCGATATCGCTGAAGCCACCAAGTCTCGGTAGACCCGAATTCTAAGGCCTACCAACGATTTTCAAACATTGCTTTTGAGACCCTTTTCAAATTTGAGACACTTCATGTGCTCAGATTCGACCAAGGTTGGTGTGAAATGGGATAGGTCATTGAACTTAGCCTCGTACTCCCTTACGGTCATGTCTCCTTGTTCTAACCCCATAAATTCCATCACTTTCTCGTCACGGTAGCTTTGAAGAAAGTACCGTTCATTGAAAAGTTCTTCAAACAATTCCCACGTCATGGTGCTCACATCATGCAGTCTCCTAGTCTGCTTCCACCAAGTACCTTGCCCTTCAAACTTGTAGGCTGCAAACTCTACCCAGTACTCTTCGGGTACTCTCATTGTGTTCAAGTGCTTGGTTTTGAACTCAAACCAATACTCTGCTTCCTGTGGTTCACCCTCACTATTGAATGTAGGGATTAACCCACGTCTAAACTAGTGGAAATACCCCTGCTTCATGTCCCCAGCTGGACGGTCATTATTGGCTCGAGTAGGCATTCCCTGAAATACGACATACATCCCCTCCATGATTCCCTCATTTAGTACGACCGGCGGATTAACGGCTCTATGATGTGGCACCATTCTCTTAACTGAAAAGAAACTAGACTATTTAGTGGTTTAATGATGTCATTAATGTATGCACAAATCCCCTAGAATTTTCAAAACCATTGGCTCTGATACCAAGCTTTGTCACGCCCCCAAACAGGGGTTAGTGACGTGGAGGCTTGCTTTGTAATTAAACCTGATTAAGAGGGTGGTTAAACCGTTAACATTTCAAAATTTGATTTCAAAACTAAAACACTCAGGTATTTCCAAACAAGCCCTGCTATTTTATTGAAATCAAGTTTTTAGAAAGGGTGAGGCGGACTTTAGAAAACACAATCACTGTTAAGATCGGCCTCCGGCGTCCACAGGGTTACAATTTGTGCACACAATTAAATACATAAAAGTAAATAACTGGCATCAACCACAGTGTAGTTATGTCTAAGGTTTAGAATCCATAGTTAATACATGCCTTAATAAGTCTGATAGTGAAGGAAGATGCTTCACCGCTTTCTTTCTTCTAGAATTGAATTCCTCACCTATTCTGCGCTACCTCTAACGTCACTTGGGTGTGGTTAATACATTTTGAAACATAGGAAAAATGAGCGAAAAGCCCAATAGGATAAGAGTTATAAAACTAAATAAATAAGTAAGTAAATAAAATGAGATAGTCAGGCCCGAAATAATCAATCGGAATCAAACGACCTTTTTCTGAAAGGTAAATAAACTGAAATTTCATATCACATGCAACAAGCAAGTAATTTAAGTAATTAAATTACTCATGACCAAAGCAAGGCCAAATACCACCGTAGTGGCCCGTACGGGTTTCGGGTTCTGCCCTTAAGGACACGATCTCCATATCATATCTAGGCCATCAGCGGGCTTACCAGTTCGCAAGGTATCTTATCTTATGAAAATGTTCATTAAAACTTGAAATCAAGCAATTATGAGATCAATAGCGAAAAATCAAGCTATTGTCTTGAAAATACTTTTGTTTATCAACATGTTCTTATCTTTGGAAAACATTATTTGGCCAAAACACTTTAAAATAGGCTAACAAGAAAATGGGTAAGAATATCCTACCTCTCGGATGTCAAACCTGTGGCTAACTTCTTGTCACCCTAACCTCCGAAAGCTTTAATGCTTTAGTACTCGATCTTCTCCACTAGCTTTATCACAAAAGCGGTGTCTTAGAATATATTTCTCATTCCTAAAATGAATTGAGCTCAATCATGTTTAATTTTTTCCTATTAAGATGCCTTGACTCAAATCCAAGTTTCACAAATGATATTTATAATTCAGTTTGGGGGTTCCTTAAAAATTGAAATCCAATTCATGGGGTTGGTTTCCTATTTAATTTCAGTTTCAAAACAAGTTTTTTTTTAAAGAAATTTTGGCAGCATGCCAGCATAAATAAGAAAAATGCCAAACCTGCAATTCAAATTCAATTTCAAAATAAATTCTCCAGAATCCATCAAAACCAGTTTCCAATCAATTTAACAAGTCAAATAACTGAAAGCCCCCAAATTTAATTCAATTCTAACAACAATCGTTCAAATCTAAACCCTAACTCAAAATTATTCAAATCTAACAAAAATTAAACTTTCTCAAGCTTAAAATTTAAATCAAAGAGTGGGTTTCAAGGGGTTTTACCTCAAATTAGTTGATGGAGCTTTGTTTCCCTCAGTTTCTCCTATTTTCATTTTTTTTTTGGTGTCTCGGCCAAACTGCCGAGAGAGAGAGAGAGAGAGAGAGAGAGCAAGGGAGAGAGAAAGGCCGGCAGGAGAGAGAGAGAGAGAGAGCTCAGAGAAGTGGCTGGCGGTGGAAGAAAAGAGAGAGAGAGAGAGAAGGGCTGGGCATGGGAGAACCAAAAGAAAGAAAAGAAAAGAAAAGAAAAGAAAGAAAGAGAGAGAGGGCTGTGAGGGCTGGGCTGCACGAGAACGAAAAGAAGAAAAGGAAAAAAAGGAAAAGAAGAAAAAAAGAAAAAGGAAAAAGAAAAGAAAGGAAAAAAAAGGAACATGGAAAAATGGAAAAAGGGAAAAATACATTAAAATTTAAGTGTATTTTCAAAAGCTTTTAGGGTAAAATCATAAATACTGAAAATAATTTAAAGTTCCTTGATTAATTGTGAAAATTAAATTAGGCACACTAATAATTCATAATTTAACATCATTAAACAGGTTTAATTCTGGATGGCGTTACATAGTGGGTGGAGGAGCAGCAAGAAGAAGAAGAAGAAGCAAGAGGAGCATGAACTCCTCCCTGTCTCTCCCTCTCTGTTTTCATTCGGCCACAGGCCTAAAGCCCCCTACACACACCCCACGAGCACACCCCACCAAAAACAAATGGTGGCTGCCTATGTAAACCAAATAGGGGGCCTTTTCCAATATTCACACAGAGAGGTGAGTTAATAAGACAAGTGCCATCCTATAATGGACCGATATTTAACATACATGTATGTGTTAATTCACATTAACATAGTTGTCCATAAAATGTTTTAATTAATTAGAAAGTGAATTATTATGATTATGTAAGTCCATATAAAAATATTCCAACAATATATATATATATAAACATCTGTAGATGTTATAGTTAATACTGCTCAAGAAAGAAAGAAAAGACAGTACTGGTTGTTGATGGTGAAATTTTGTCAACAGAAATACGCCGGGTTACCGTTGGTATCCTGTGGGGTTTCCGGCTAGAAATTACTAGTATATTAAAAATCAAGTTATGGAGTGTTTGTTGTGTCTTGTAAGGATGAGTCTATCACTTGAATGAGAGGACACACGAGATTTATCATGGTTCATTCTATTAATGAAGAGCTACATCCACTTGTGTGTGATATATTTCTTTTGGACTCTTTACAATTTACATGCATGTATCCTTTCTCTTCTCTAATCCTCTCTATTGTATCATTCTCTAGAGATCCCTTTTGTGTATGGGGCTTTGCCCCTTTCATAGCATAAGCTTCCTTCGTGGGTGGTTTTCTTTCATAGGTAGAAGTACTCGTGTGGCCTACCTTTCTAGGCTAAGATCGTAGCCTACTAATCACCTTTTGGACTGTTCACTCAGCCAATTGGTCTTCTATTATGGCTCTGTGAATTTCTATAATCCCTCACTGCCCACTGCATAGCGATTTAGGGGTTTGCAATTAATGCCCGTATTGTAGACGTATCCCACCCCTACACGCAACTTGTGATGTCAAGCTTCTTTCTGAAGAGCGTTCCCCTCAGCGTATGTGCCGCGTAGACCGTATGCCATTTCTGATCTTTCCGAAGGTTGTTGCATAAGTTTGACGGCACAAAGGGTCGACGCCCTTTGCAGCGTCAAAGGGTAAAGAACTCCAAGCATCGAGGGTAGTCAAATTCTTGGTGTCGAGGGTTGCCACCTTTTAAGGGAAAGTAGGGCCACGTGTCACGTTGTCACCGTTCCACATGTCACCCACATTTTCCCACACAATAGCTGCCCCCCAAGTCAAGGGTTTCCTTTAGACAGCCCTCGAGCCTTCTTTCGTAATGATAGCCTTAACGCCTCGACTCTCCTTGAGGAACGTAACCATCGCGTCGGTCAGTTGGCCAGGCTGACGTAAGGCTTCATTTTTTTTAAAAAGTGAATATGAGCCATTTAATCGTGCCCTCTCACCTTCCCGCCTTTGTTTGTTACCGTCAGATCTGGGGTTGATGCCCCTGCCATTGGATTTTATGAACTAAATCTTACTGTTAGGGGTAAAGGGTTTGTTTTCCTTTAAATATCCCTCGAACCGAAGCCATTTTTGTTTTTACCAAACTTCTTGAACTTATGTTATTCTGCCTGAGTTCTTTCTCGCAGACTCCTATTCGTATCGCTTGCTCCCCTCGGTGTTTTGTGAAGCTATTTTGGAACTTGCCCTTTGCCAAGATTCCATTTCATAGGTAAGCTTTTAATGATTGCTCGTTCGTATATGCTTTAATAACTTTCATTGTCTTCCCTATCGAACCATAAATATGTCAATATGTGGAATGTAGGGGATAGAGACTTTACCATTCGCTTTGCCTGACCCATATAGGATAGTTTTTCTGATTTTTGGCTGATTGTGGTTTCTAACTCCTGGGTTCAAATGAACCTCGTTTGTTTATGAACATTCACCATCACCATTTTTGTTTGAATGGTTGACGTTATGTTTGAGAGGTGCTAGTGGTAATTGAGCAGTTGTCACTTTAGTATGGCCGTCATTTGCCTCTTCCTCTCAACTTAGGATTTTGACTTAGCTCCTTTGTCTTTTTGACCACCAGAACAATGGCCTCAAACCCCAGTCGTCGAGAGGACTCGTCCGTTGTGCGACCAGACTCTCCTTCTATGGTGGAGATCTCATGGTCATCTTCTTCATCAGATGGCAACTCAATACTGAGTGAAATAGAAGAATACATAGGCGGACCTAGCGAGGGTTTCGACGACGGGATCGACAGTGTCGACTGTATGTTGGAGGATGAAGTAAATAAGATTCCCTTCACGAGAGGTAGCGTAAGTGGGGTTTCCACTTCAATGGTGGATGCTCCCTTGGCTGCTATGAGCGGTGACCCAGACAGGCCATTTTTTTCGGCTGATGTCGTGGCGTCGAGGGTCCGAAATAAAGATATTATTCGGGATGTTAAGGAAGGTTGTATCAACGGGAGGTGGTTTGACTATCTCCTCCCAGATATACATTTTAGGACCAACATGCCTCCTACCGGGTATCTCACCGTGTATACTTGGGCTGTTACGGCGGGGATGACTTTGTCAGTTCATCCCTTCGTTAAAGACTATTACCATTTTTATGGCATCTCTCCTGCCCAATTGGCGCTGAATTTTTGGTATTGTTTTACCGGCACCTGGGTTTTTTGGAGCCAGCAGTTTGATATGGATCTACCGCTGGATGAATTTATGTTTATGTACAGACTATGCCACGTCGCCAAATGCGATGGATGGTATTTTTTGAGTGGACATGGGTGATCCCAGCCTAGGCTTGGAACACTGATACGAGGTATCCCATCATCATCACATGGGTGGAAACCCATGTTTTTCATGATTCGGGGGCCTTTTAATTTTCACCCTGAAGACCGTTTGCCCCGCCGTAGGAAGGTGCAAACTTCATTTGGGAATATGGGTGAGAATTTGATACTTCGTTCCCTTTTTTTTAACGCTGACAGTTCTTTGATCCTTCAGTTAGCCACGGTCAGCCAAAGTTTTCTGGAAATAGATTGGCGAGGGTTGAAAAGGCCTTTTGTGCTCGGAAAAGGCTCGCCATATCGACACCCTTTTAACTGAGTCCAACTTTAGAGGGGCAGGTTTGATTCTCGACCTTCCAGACCCTTCTGATCTTCTCGCTGTCAGGGAATATTTTCATTTAAGCGACGAAGGTAAGCTCCTGGACTTGGCTCGATGCTTCCTTTAATCTTATTTGGCATAACTGCTTGCTGACTACATACTGACTGGCCATTTGCTCAGAAATGGGCTCTTTGAGGATTTAGCTTCCTGGCAACCAGCAGCCTCAGCCTGTCCCACAACCTCAATCCAGAGGGAAAGAGAAAGCCAGCACCTCTTCTCCGGCGCCGAAGAGAAAGAAGATCGCGGAGGTTTCTTCGGGGTCGGGGGTGGAAGCTCCTGCGCTTAAAAGAAGGCAAAAAGAGAAGGCGCCGGAGACTGGGACTTGGACGTCGGCGGTTCCAATCTCCGATGTTGCTGGTATGCCTCCGGCACCTAGGGAACGCGTGATTATGCTGGGTGTAAAAATTATGGATTCCAACTTCCAAGTCCCGGATATTTCTGATGCCAAGATTAGGGCCATACTGAAGCTTCCTCCTCATTTTTCCCTCATCTTCCAAGCTCTATATGAATCATTCCTTGAGCCGCACTGGATCTCCGCCGCTCAGTCTTCTCTGGTGGATCGTCAGTGTAAGTAGATTTCCTTCCAGATTCATGTAAGTTTCGACCGTGCTTTTTTCATTTTAAGATTCGTTCTTCGTATCTTTATTCTGACTCCCAATTTTCTCAGGGCCTAGTCCTTGCCATTCTCAATCTCATTGATCTGGTCAAGGTTGAGGAACGTGGCAAAGAGATGGACAGCCTGGAAGCCAAGCTTAACTCTCTTCTTGACGCTGCCAATAAAAAGTGTTTGTCTGCTGTCGAGGAGAGGGACGTAGCTGTGGCCAAGCTGGAGAGTTTGGAAGGAGAACTAGCCAAGCTGTTGAGCCTTGAAAATGAGTTGGCCAGTCCGAAGGCTGCGGTTGAAGAGCTTACAAGACGGGCAGAAGCTTCTGAGAAGAAATCGGCTAAAGCTACGAAGGCTGTGAAGAAGTGCTTTGCCGAGGGAAAAGCTGAGGGGAAGAGAGAAGCTGAAGTCAAGGCCTCAGCAATGCTCGACACTAGGCGTGTAGAGATTATTGAGGAGTTTAAGGCTTCTCCGGAGCTCATCGACATTCGCACCAAGGACTTTCAATCTGCTGGTCAACAAATTGTTGATCTGATCAAGCAAGAGCATCCCAAGTGGGATTTGAGCTTCCTTTATATTCCTCCTCCTCCTGCTGATGATGGAACTTCTTCTCCACCTGATGGTGATGACTTCGCGGCTGGCGACGATGCTTAGGACTTCTCTCTCTTTTTTGTTTTTTGTAATGTTATGTTGATACACTTTATATTCTATTTGAATTTTATGTTTTTGAAGACAGTAGATTTCATAGATGTTTATTGCTTTCCTTACCCCTTGGGGTCGTCTTAGAAAATTCCGTAAAATTTTTCTAAGTTTTTGCCTCGCCTCTCCTCCTTGGAGGAGCCGACGTTAATTTTACCCCTTAGGGTCGTTATTTTTAGAAAATTTTGTAAAATTTCCTAAGTGTTCGCCTCTCTGCCTTGGAGGAGTCGACTTTAACTTTACCCCTTGGGGTCATCGCTTTTTAGAAAATTTCATAAAATTTTCTAAGTGTTCGCCTCTCCGCCTTGGAGGAGTCGACGTTAACTTCACCCCTTGGGGTCGTCGCTTTTTAGAAAATTTTGTCAAATTTCCTAAGTGTTTGCCTCTCCGCCTTGGAGGAGTCGACGTTAACTTTACCCCTTGGGATCATCGCTTTTAGAAAATTTCATAAAATTTCCTAAGTGTTCGCCTCTCCTCCTTGGAGGAGTCGATGTTAACTTTACCCCTTAGGGTCATCGCCTTTTAGAAAATTTCGTAAAATTTTCTAAGTGTTCGCCTCTCCGCCTTGGAGGAGTCGACATTCACTTTACCCCTTGGGGTCGTCACTTTTTAGAAAATTTCGTAAAATTTTCTAAGTGTTCACCTCTCCACCTTGGAGGAGTCGACGTTAACTTTACCCCTTGGGGTCGTCGCTTTTAGAAAATTTCATAAAATTTCCTAAGTGTTCGCCTCTCCTCCTTAGAGGAGTTGAGGTTAACTTTACCCCTTTAGGTCGTTGTTTTTTAGCAATCCGTAGATCCCTTACTACCCCCCATGTCTATTCAATATACCTTGGTTTTTTAAGCAGACATGTTATTAAGGGGTGAATTCCTCTTATTTTGGAATAATATTTTTACAAATTCATCAATTTATTTAAATTGCCAAAAACATACTTAAGATGCGTTAAAAATTACATACACTATTGGTAGTACAGCCTTAGCTGCTCTGCATTCCACGGATGTTGAATTTGCTTGCCGGAGAGGCTTTCCAGAATGTAAGTGCCAGGACGCAACACTTTCCTTATTCGGTAGGGTCCTTCCCAAGTTGGGCCCAGAGGACCAGTATTTTTGGGTTTCGTACTCTGTGTTACCCTTTTCAATACTAGGTCTCCTGGGATGAATCTTCTTTGTTTAACTTTCTTGTTGTAATATCTGTTGGGAATAGTGTCCTAGAAGCATAAGATGTAAAAGGATATTTATTATTTATTTAATAAAAGAGTTTATTCATCATTTTATGTGCATATATTTATGAATATTTTATGAATATCAAATAAAATTCCTTGATTATTTATGTAACCTTAAACATGGTATATAAGTGTTGTATACGAGAGGATAATGTTTAAGGATAATAATCAAAAGTAATTGTTCATAATGAATTTAATTAAAGTTCAGAATCTTTAATTAAAACATTATTAATACATGTCATTCCCGTTTAGAATGGAACGGTGTTATCCGCACTGTTAATATGGCGAGATATTGAATGAGTGTATTTCGCATAATGAGATTATGTGGAACATGGACACAGACACAATATGAATTTCTAATAATTTCCGTTAAGCATAGAAATTCTAATTGAGTCTATCGATGGTCATATATAGGATGATCTTAATCCTGAGTTCTTAACAAACTCCTATTTATGGATTTATGTCTTTTGATTTACTCGGTACGGATTCCGAGACCATGAATCTTATTCCTTGTATTTTGGAGACATAATGAAATAG
>NW_010365881.1:184660-184883 GCF_000414095.1 Morus notabilis
TTCTTGAGAAAGAAGTAGATGAATAATTCTCTTGAGTGTTGATTCGGTACTTGGATTAGTAAGAGCGCTCTGGTTCATGAATGTGTTTTATGAATCACTATCCATTAGAGAATCAATGGTACTCAAGGATAAAGATGTAATTAGAGAGGTTAACGGATTCTACCTGACTCTAATTATGAATTATTTATGGAGGATTGATCTATATGTAATGACTATATCAAAT
>NW_010365881.1:193610-197582 GCF_000414095.1 Morus notabilis
CCTATCTGATATAGGCGCCACACACAGGGATAAAACCCTAGAGTGTGGCCGGCCACCCAGTGGATAAGGGGAAGGGATTTTTTGTTCCAAATTCTAAAATTGGAGATAAGGATTTGATTCTATTTTGAAGTTTGACTTCTTCTTTTAAATATGAGAAAGATAGAAAATTGTAGAGACAATTTTTTTGACACATTATTCAGCCCTAATTGAGTGTGGCCGAAATTCTCATAGAGGAAAAAGAGAACAAAATATTTTTCTCCAAAAATTCCACATCGTGCATGCGTTGGTGTTTGTGGAAATTCGAGTGTTTAAGAAACCTATTTTGTCTCACGTGTGCCCACACACACGTCTACGTGGAATCAAGGAATTGACGTGGAAGACTTTGGTATTCTAAACACAAAGCTTGGAGCAAGGACTATTCGTGGTCAAAGAAATTCAAGTTATCATCCGAGTCGGCTTCCAGGTATTTTTCGGTTGATCCTTGAATGATGTAAATTAATGTGATTAATTTATTCATGCATAAATTAATATAATCTATAGAGTATCTCAAAAGTTTTATGAAAAATTTTGTTATACACGATCCGCTGTTTTTCATCCCCACGCTTCCGCACCCGAATTCGATTTGGGAACCAGCAATATCGTGCTGCCCTTTGCTGATAGGTGGTGAGGCATAGTTGGGAGTCGAGCCTCTTCTCTTCTAACTGGTCGAGTTCTCCATTCATGGCGTCTGTATTTTCTTCGTCGTTGTAGACAACAGTTCGTAGAGTCGGCGTCTCGATTTCTATGGGGAGTACCGCCTCGATGCCATATGTCATGAAGAAGGGTGTTTCACCCATGGTAGTTCAGCTTGTCATTCTATATGCCCATAGGACCTTTGGAAGTTCTTCCACCCATTTCCCCTTTAAATCATCAAGATTCTTTTTTAGGGTATATTTTAATATCTTGTTGACAGCCTCAACTTGACCATTGGATTGTGGATGTATTGGCACCGAGAAGTCTTTTCGGATGCCTAAGGTGTCACAGAACCTTCGTGTTGAGGCATTATCAAATTGTTTCCCATTGTCAGATACTATTGAGTGTGGAACCCCAAATCTGCACACAATCTTGTTCCACATGAAGTTGGTGCAAACTGCTTCCGTGGTCATTATTAGAGCCTTTGCCTCTGCCCATTTAGTGTAGTAGTCTACCGCGATAATGGCGAACTTAAAGCCTCCTGGTACGAGGTGTAAGGGCCCGATCAGGTCGACTCCCTATTTGGCAAAGGGCCATGGGCTGAGAATTGGGGTTAGTTTTTCTGGGGGTGCTCTGGGAATTGTGGCATATTTTTGGCACTTCTTGAAGCGTCGAGCGTATTGGAATGCATCTTTTTTTAGCGTAGGCCAATAATACCCCTGTCTCAAAACCTTGAGAGCTAAAGATTGCCCCCCAGCGTGGTTACCGTATACTCCCTCATGGATTTCCTGGAGGACCTTCTGGGCTTCGCCATCGCTTAGGCATCGCTGCAAAGGCATGGAATAGCCTCGTCGGTAAAACAAATCATCGTATAGTAGGTACCTGACGGCTCTATATCTGATTCGCCGGGCCTTGTCTTTATCGCTTGGCAGCTTTGCATTTGTCATATATTGGATTAGCGGCGTCATCCAGCCCTCGTCCGTCTGGATGGTCAATGCCTCAATTTTTTCCTCAATTGTTGGCCGCTCCAGTTCTTCGATAAGAACAATTCCTAGTATGTCAGAATCCCTTGATGATGCTAGCTTGGCAAAGGTGTCATCGTTGGTATTCTCAGCTCTTGGTATTTGAAGTATTTCATAACTTTTGAACCTAACGAGCTCTTCCTTTACCTTTCTCAAGTACGCACCCATCTTTTCACCGCGCGCTTAGTATTCCTCATTTACTTGTCCAACAACTAGTTGAGAGTCACTGAAGATGCCGAGCCTCTCGACTTTTAAATGATTCGCCAATTATAGTCCTGCAATCAGCGCCTCGTACTCGGCTTCATTATTCGATGCCTTGAATTTAAATCATACCACCGAAGTAATTTTGTGGCCTTCTGGGTTGATCAACAGGACGCCGGCTCCTGACCCGTTTTTGCTCGACGCTCCATCTACGTAGAGCCTCCACCCCATTGTCTCAACTTCATGTGTGGCGGGAGTTGGTCTATGAGAGAATTCAGCCAGGAAATCTGCCAGCGCCTGCCCCTTAATTGCTACTCTTGGTACATACTTAATGTCAAACTGGCTTAACTCTACCGACCATTTGAGAAGTCGACCAGAAGTTTAAGGTTTTTACAACGCCTGCCTTAACGGGTGGTTTGTAAGAACCCGTATTGCATGGGATTGAAAGTAATGCCGAAGCTTCCTTGAGGCTACCATCAGAGTGAGGGTCAGTTGTTCCATTCCAGTATACCTTGATTCGGCATCAAGGAGTCTTTTGCTTACATAGTAGACTGGCAGCTGGACCTTTTCTTCCTCTCTTATTAGTACAGAGCTCACGGCGTGTTGTGACACGGAGAGGTATAAGCTTAGCTCCTCATTGGCGATGGGTTTTGACAGGATTGGCGGTCTGCCTAGGTGCTCCTTCAATTTTTGGAAGGCCTCCTCACATTGTGGCGTCCATTCAAAATGCTTACTTCCTTTTAAAGCATCGACGAAAGGAACGCATTTATCAGTTGCCTTTGATATGAACCTGTTTAAAGCGGTGACACACCCCGTCGACCTTTTCTTTGAGTGGTCCGACAACTCTTGCCGGTTGTGCTCCAATCTCATCGGAAAGTAACTCCTCTAGTACTATTTTACTTCTGGCTGAAAATCTATCATATAGTCATGCTCTAGAAAAGTGGCATTTGTCGATACAAACACCTTTTGATCTTCAGGACTATAAAAGAAACCTCCCTTCATCCCATTAGGATATCCTACAAACATACACACTTATAACTTAAGTTCCAACTTCCTAGTCTTTCCTTTTAGCACATGTGCTGGACACCCCCATATGCGTACGTGTCCCAAACCAGGTTTTCGACTGCACCACAACTCTGAGGTTGTTTTAGGAACAGACGTAAATGGTATTCTATTCAGAATGTAGGCAGCTGTTCTTAGGGCATAACCCCATGACGAAGTAGGCAATGAAGAATAACTCATCATTGATCTTATCATGTTAAGCAAAGTCTGATTTCTCCTTTCGGCTACACCATTCTGCTGTGGTGTATTGGGTGCAGTCAATTGGGATACCACACCTTCTTCAATCAAGAAATCCTGAAACTCTTGGTCCAGGTACCCACCCCCTCGATCTGATCGAAGTGCCTTGATCGGTTTACCTAATTGTTTTTCAACTTCTGCTCGGAATTTTCTAAACTTTCCAAAAGTTTTGGATTTCTGTTGCATTAGGTAAACATAACCATAGCTCGAATAGTCATCAATGAAGGTGCCGTAATATTCGTAACCTCCTCTAGCTTAGACGTTTAATGGTCCACATACATCTGAATGTATCAGCTGAAGGGGTTCGGTAGCTCTTTCTCCTTTTGCCGTGAAAGACCTCTTGGTCATTTTACCTTCCAGACAAGATTCACAGACCGGAAGCTCACCAACTTTTAGTTCGCGTAAAGGACCATCCTTTACCAGTCTTTCAATCTTGTTTAGGTTAATATGACCAAGCCTAAGATGCCACAGATATGTGTTGTTATCATGAGAAATCTTTTACTTTTTATTCTTAGGTTCGACAACTCTGAACATTTCAGTATTAAGCAGTGAGTTAGGTATTAGTTTTATACAATATAAACCATCATCTAGACGTCCAGAATAAATATTTAAACCATTTCGAGAAATATGAACAAATTCATTATCAAAATAAACTTTAAATAATTGTTCAAATAACTTAGCCATAGAAATTAAATTTCTACGAATGTCTGGAATAAAATAAACAATGTTCAAAACTAAAAATTTATTTTCCCTAAAACGAAGTCTAACTTCTCCCACT
>NW_010365881.1:197913-208253 GCF_000414095.1 Morus notabilis
AAGTTTTGCAGGTCATTCATGAGTTCAGTGAGGTTGGAATTTTTCTTGTTCGTAACAAAGTTGTTCACGAACTCATGAAAATCAGGGGATAGACTTTCCAAGATGATGCTAACTTGGGTGGCTTCATCGATTTTGGCACCATTGAGCTCCGTATCATGGAGGTGATCAATCATGTTCAAAATACGTGTCTTAACTGAATAGCGTTTCTTCATCTTGTCATTCATGAAAGCCCTTACAGCATCCAAATGAGCCTTCTCTGATGGAGCGCCGAACATGGCTTCTAGAGATTCTATTATCTCATAAGCAGTCTCCATCGCCTCATGCTTCTTGCGAAGTACATCGCTCATGCTGGCATACATAAAGTACTTTGCTTTGTTGTTGGCCTTGATCCAGCGATCATAAGGCTCCCTTCCGGTTTTGGATGCATTAGCCGCGGGTTCTTGAGGACATTTCTCTACTAGGACAAATTTGTAGTCTTCGCAGACCAATAGTATGTTCATGTTACTTTTCCACTTAGCGTAGTTATCACCGTCTAGTTTTTCAGTTGCAAGTAGTGTGATAATAGGATTTGACATGTTGCTGGAAATAAGTAGAATATTCATCTAATCATTTTATGCGCATGAATATCAAAAGCATGTGAATTTAGGCACAATTAAATATGATGCATGATGCACGTGAAAAATACATAAATCATGTTTTAATTTTAGGTGCCAACGATAATCTAATTTTCCACATATAAAGTGTACCTTTGGGTAGTCAAGTTATATGGCAATTAGATCGAGACTCTTCTCAGTTAATAAATATAGTCAAAATATTTCATATTTTCATAATTTATTAACTACCATTATTTTAGTCAAAATATAACCAACAGATTTGATTATATTTTATGAGTGTGACCCACCATTTCAGATCCTATAGACTTAACTCCGTATTGCTACCTTTGGGTAGTCAATTCAGAAATACATCTTGAAATCTTATCTCTAGGAAGCCAACCTTATTATTGATCCGGCAAGAACACTCTCCTTTAGGAGGGTGATTCAATGTCGCCGCAAAGCCCCTTTTCGGATCTCACGGTGTTGCACTAACGGCGGAGACTAGTGAGCCGTATTATCATACAACCCTCTCTCACTCATTATTTTGCAAATATGTATCTTGTTTGAAAAACATCTCATGGTTTTCAAATCAAAAAATAAACAATTTATTTTTCAGATATGTGAAATTTTAAAATTTAACTCTTATATTCAATTTCACATGTAACATTATTTTGCAAATCAATTTTTACAACTTAAATCAATTTATTCATATTAAATCGATTTTAGCGCATGGTTCTTATTTTATTTTATTTTTCTAAAACACTTTTATAATAAATAAAATAAATAATAATAAATGCGCGTGTATGCATGGCATGTTATAAAATATATGAGTAGGCATATTTATCTATATGGAATGTTATATGCATGGACATATAATATATAATTATCAACATAAAATATAAATATATACAATCGGCTATTAGGATGGATTTGACTGGGTCCCATGAAAAAATAAATAAATTACAACCAAATCGAATAAATAAATAATTACAATAATTAATTTCTTCCGTTACATCAACGGGTTTTCGATTCTTGAATTCTTTATTCTTCAGCTTCATTCTTTGTCTTCGGGTTGGATTGCACCTTCTTTGGGCACCGGAACTTTTCTAGGTCCTTCGACACGTATTACGAGGCTTTTGGAAAGTCTCGGGCCCATTCGGGGTCCATGATCTGATCTGGCTCACTCCGCTACGGGCGCGCTGGGCACTCACTGGGGCGCGCGCGGGGTACGCCTGGGCTCGCGCGCATTGGGCTGTTTCTGGGAAAAAATATGGGCAGCTTGGGGGGCTTCCAACTTAATCTTCATGGCCTCCTTTTGATTCAAATTCAAAACCCTAATTCTATCCAAACCCTAGAATTACAATAATTCTAATTCTGAATGAATTTATAATGAATGAATATAACCGATCCATGGAACCATATAATTAATGACCAAATCCATCATCCATACATTCATCAACATGAATTAAATATGAACATCCATCAATGCAAATGCCTACGCATCACATACATACATAATTAAATATCACATATTTTTTATTATCAAATAATCGAAGCATAAATTAATATCGTCTACAAACCGCTCTGATACCAATTGTTGGTCACCGAATCGAATTCGGATGCGGAAGTGTGGCAGGAGGCGGATCGTGTATAACAAAAATTTTCATAAAATTGTTGAGATACTCTATAGATTATATTAATTTATGCACGAATAAATTAATCACATTAATTTATATATCAAGAACTCAATTAGGAAAAATACCTCGAGGCCGACTTGGATGATAACTTGAGTTCTTTGACCACGAACGATCCTTACTCCAAGCTTTGTGTTTAGAAAACCAAAGTCTTCCATGTCAATCCTTGATTCCACGTAGACGTGTGTGTGGGCACACGTGAGACAAAATAGGTTTCAATAACACTCAAATTTCCACAAACACCAACGCATGCACGATGTGGAATTTTTTTGGAGAAAAAATTTTCCTCTCTTTTCCCTAGGAGAAATTTCGGCCACATTCAATAATTAGGGCAGAAAATTATTTTCAAAAATTGTCTACATAATTTTCTATCATTCTCATATTTAAAGAGTAGAAGTCAAACTTCAAAAAAGAAATCAAATCTCTATCTCCTATTTGTATTTGGAACAAAAAATCTCCTACACCTTATCCCTTGAGTGGCCGGCCATGCGAGGTTTCTATCCCTTGTGTGTGGCGCCAATACTAGATAGGAAAGGAAGAGAAAATCATCCTTTATCCTGTAGTCCAATTTTAATTCAAATTCAAATTCGAATTTAAGTCAAACTTAAATTAATTTGAATTCTAAATTGAACAACTTATCAAATAAGTTTAAAAGGATAAATTTAAATTATGTTCACAATTTAAATTCAAATTTAAATAATCACATTATTGAAATGATAATTAATTCTCAATTAATTATTTTCGAGTGTTTAATTTTAGAATTTCGTAATTCTAAAATTCCCATTTTACCCTCTGTGTCTGGTAGAATTATAATGATGACGCAGGGACTAATGGACCTATAATCCCGAGCTCCAATAAAATTAATAATTAATTAAACACTTTAATTAATTAATTAATTGTATTAATTTCAATAGTTACTCCACTATAAACTTAGAATTGCACTCTCGAAATTATAGACATTAATTACTTCTAAACTGTAAAGTGTCCATTTGATATAGTCGTTGCATATAGATCAATCCTCCATAAATAATTCATAATTAGAGTCAGGTAGAATCCGTTAACCTCTCTAATTATATCTTCATCATTGAGTACCATTGATTCTCTAATAGATAATGATTCATAAAACACATTAATGAAGCAGAGCGCTCATACTAATCCAAGTACCGAATCAACACTCAAGAGAATTATTTATCTACTTCTTTCTCAAGAAGGAATGGATTCCATCTCGTATAATAACATTCCTGGCTACCTACTTCATCATGTCTCCCAGGAATAGGATTCAGGGTCTCAGAATCTGTACCGAGTAAATCAAAAGACACAAATCTATAAATAAGAGTTTGTTAAGAGCTCAGGATTAAGATCATTTTATATATGACTATCGATAGACTCAATTAGAATTTCTATACTTAACGAAAATTATTAGAAATTCATATTTTGTCTGTGTCCTTGTTCCACATAATCTTATTATGCGTAATATACTCATTCAATATCACACCATATTAACAGTGCGGATAACACTGTTCCATTCTAAATGGGAATGACATGTATTAGTAATGTTCTAATTAAAGATTCTGAACTTTAATTAGATTTATTACGAACATCACTTTTTGATTATTATCCTTAAACATTATCCTCTCGTATATAACACTTATATGCCATGTTTAAGGTTACATAAATAATCACAAAATTTTTATTTGATATTCATAAAATATTCATAAATATATGCACATAAAATGATGAATAAACTCTTTTATTAAATAAATAATGAATATCCTATTACATCTCATGCTTCTAGGACATTATTCCCAACATAGAGGCCTTTATCGGTTATGAAGGATGTGTGCTCTTCGTCGGTCAGATGCATAGGGATCTGGTTGTATCCAGAATAGGCATCCATTAAACTCAACATCTCATGCCCTGCCGTGGCGTCGACCATTTGGTCTATTCGAGGAAGTGGGAAACCATCCTTTGGGCAGGCTTTGTTGAGGTCACTGAAGTCGACGCATGTTCTCCATGTCCCGTTAGGCTTGACCACCAAAACAGGGTTCGAGACCTATCTAGGGTAATGGGCCTCTCTATCGAAACCATTGTTGATCAACTTATTGACCTCTTCTTTCAATGCCGCGTACCTCTCCGGGTTCATTAGTCGACGCTTCTGGCATTTGGGGGGATATGAGGGGTCTATATTTAAAAAATGGTATATGACTTCTGGGTCGATCCCTTCCATATCAGCATGATTCCAGGCGAAGACATCCAGGTTCTTTTTAAGAAAGCTCTCGACTTCCACCCTAAGTGATGGAGTTAAGTCAAAACCTACTTTGAGCACTTTGTTTAGCTCGTCCTTGTCGACTTAGATCTCCACCAATTGCTCGATGGGTTGAGACCATGCGGCCTCCTCTTGGACCCTGGGGTCTATGTCCTTAATGGCGCCTTGATAGACCACTCTGGACTCCTGCCTCCCAGGCTGGTCATATTCGCACAAAGCATCAGAATATGCAACCCTAGCCTCATACTGGTTGCTTTTTATGTCCCTTTCACCGTTTGGGGTAGGGAATTTGACCTTTTGGTGGTAGATGGAGGTTGTTGCCCTTAACGCCTGAAGGGTCGGCCTTCCAATGACGGCATTGTATTGGGAGCCTCCCTTTATTACCACAAAATTGGCCATTATGGTGGCCTGTCGAGGTTTCTTCCCGGCGGTTATAGGCAGCCGGATTGCCCCCTGAGGGATGACGGAATCCCCAGTGAAACTGTACAACGGCCTGGAGGTTTTTTCCAATTGCTCCTTCGGGATCCCCATCTTTTCTAGGCAGTCGGAGTATAGGAGGTCTACCGAGCTTCCATTGTCCACCAGGATTCGGCATACGGTGTGATTTCCAATTACGACTTCTACCACCAAGGCGTCGTTATTGGGGAAGTGAACCCCGTTGGCGTCATCCTCATTAAAAGCTACGTCAGCACTGCCGAACCTGGTTGCTTTTGCGGAGGAGACATTCCAGAACCTTTCCTGGTACACCCCTCTGGCTTCATGGGTGTAGTCTTATTGAGATCTCCTCGAGTCTCCTCTAATATACGGACCGCCGAGGACGATTCGTATGACGCCGACGGGTTCCCGGTCCTCTGGTCGCTGGTTCTCCTCTCGACGTCAACCGTCATTTTGGCCACCGTGGCCATCGTTTCTTGGTCTTCGCTCGGCCTTGAACTCCTGCAGCCTTCCTTCTCAGATTACCCTTTCTATTTCATCTTTTAGATCGGCGCAATCATTGGTGTGGCGGCCGACGTCACCGTGGAACCTACAGTACTTCTTTTGGTTCATTCGGCTCAGATTTGACCTCATTGGCTCGGGGCAGCACAGTAAGTTCCCGCGACCTACCTGATTAAACACTTTCTTGACTCCTATTGTTAATTCATGGTAGGAGTCGTACCTTTGAAACGGTCGAGGCTTGCGGTTCTCCTCTTACCTCGATTTCTTAGCTTCTGGAATGTTCGGTGCCGGAGCAGACTGCTTGTCTCTGCTTCCTCCGCCTCATCATTTCTTTATGTCCTACTTCCCTGCCGTTGACCCTTGCTTAGTCCATTTATTTTTGTTAGACCTGTGCTCGGGGTCATTTGCATCTGCTTCCTCGGCATTGATGTATCCTTGTGCTCGCGCAAGGAATTCCTTGTAACTGGACGGAGGCTTCCTGTTCAGCCCTCTCTTGAAGGGGGTGATTTTCTTCATGCTAGATAATGCCCCCATCAAGGCTTCCCTATCGGTTATGTCTGTTGTTGCGGAAACAGCTTCCCCATACCTTGCGAACCATTCTTTTAATGACTCGTTTGACTTTTGGTATATTGTCGTCAAATTCTGCTTTGGAGGGACATATTTTTTCACTCCCATAAACTCGAGGGAAAATGATTCCTGCAACTCGTCCCAGCTTGAGATGGAGTTTGGTTTTAGTGTTCGAAACCATCTCTGGGCAGAGTCCGTTAGATGGTTTCGGAAGGCTCGGCACATGATCTCCTCGGCATATCCATGCAAGAGCATGTGCCCTGTGTACATTTCTAGGTGATCATCTGGATCCTCTCTGCTGTCATATGGTGGGATTGAGGGTGACTTGTATTTATCGGGGAGAGGTGGGGCCATAATTTCCTCGGTAAACGGGTGGTCGTGCGTCCGGCTAGGTGTGATGTCGACGTTCACCACCTCGGCCACTCGCCCTATATTTTTTTTTAGGCCGGTGACATCGCCCGTGAGCTTTTGCTTTAGGCTAGCCATGCGCTCCATAATGGCTAGTGTCTCCTCCGTAGAGATTGCTGAACCAGCTCCTCTCGACGCCTCGGCCCTTTGTGCATTGGGTCCGCCTCTTGCCCGTCCGCCCACTTGCACCGACCCCGCATCCCCTGGAGGGTTTCTGCCTGGGTTCTGGGGTGGCGCCTCGGGGTTTCCCAGGCCTCCGGCTATTTGGTTCTCCAGAGCCTGGAGTCTAGCGGCCCTTAGACGACTGCCGGTGGATTGAGAGGGCCGAGGCTTGGGATCACCTTGAAGATTTTCACTGTCCCCGATTCCTTCTGGGATGTCTTGGCGGTCACCGGGGTTGTGGTTTCCAACTATGGCAGCTTCTATCGATCTCGGGGCGTCTTCCAAAGGCGGCATCGAGTTTCTTCCATCCAAGCGCTCAACTATAGTCATCAGTCCCCGCACCAGGTCGGTTAGGGTAGTGAGCTGGGCCTGCAACTGCACAGGGTCTAGTTGCGGTATGTCTGGGGGTGGGGCTCCATTCCTAACCGGAGGTAGGTCTTCTTCCATCCCATCGTTTGCCAGATGTGTGGCAGTTTCTTCCATCTAGCCGCATTGGTTGATGACCTCGATTCTTTTTCTTGAAGGCATGTCAACAAACGTATGAACCAGAGATTCTGGGTTCGTTCCCTAGTGGAGTCGCCAATTGTTGACGGTGAAATTTCATCAACAGAAATATGCCGGGTTACCCGTTGGTATCCCATTGGGTTTCCGGCTAGAAATAAACAGTATATTAAAAATTAAGTTGTGGAGTGTTTGTTGTGTCTTGTAAGCATGAGTATATCACTTGAATGAGAGGACACACGAGATTTATAGTGGTTCACTCTATTAATGAAGAGCTACATCCACTTGTGTATGATATATTTCTTTTGGACTCTGTACAATTTACATGCACGTGTCCTTTCTCTTCTCTAATCCTCTCTATTGTCTCATTTTCTAGAGATCCCTTTTGTGTATGGGGCTTTGTCCCTTTTATAGCCCAAGCTTCCTTCGTGGGTGGTTTTCTTTCGTAGGTAGAAGTACTCGAGTGGCCTACTTTTCTAGGCTAAGATCGTAGCCTACTAATCACCTTTTGGACTATTCACTCAGCCAATTGGTCTTCTATTGCGGCTCTGTGAATTCCTGTAATCCCTCACTGCCCACTGCATGGCGGTTTAGGGGTTTGCAATTAATGCCCGTATTGCAGATGTCTCCCACCCCTAGACACAACTTGTGATGTCAGGCTTCTTTCTGAAGAGCGTTCCCCTCGGCGTTTGTGTCGCGCAGACCTTATGCCCTTTCTGATCTTTCCGAAGGTTGTTGCATAAGTTCGACGGCACAAAGGGTCGGCGCCCTTTGCAGCGTCGAGGGGTAGAGAACTCTAAGCGCCGAGGGTAGTCGAATTCTTGACGTCGAGGGTTGCCACCTTTTGAGGGAAAGTAGGGTCACGCTGTCACCGTTCCACATGTCACCCACATTTTCCCGCACAACACTGGTGTTAGTATAGTTGCTACTATTGTAGCTATTGGGTAATCTTAGAATCAATATTGTATTTGATAACTTGTTAAAACAGTCTTGAATCATTATTGTTACAAACATATATATTATCTCTAGACAAAAAGGTTGGTATTTAAACAAATTGTTTGCGGGATCAACACATTTTATAGCTCTTCAGCTTCTTATATTGAAAAGACTTCTGCATCTCAAACCAGTTGTGAAAGCTAATTTGGAAGATTTGGAGTTAGTGATATTGGATTTGAGCTCATCTCTCACGTGTTTTACTTTTGGGGCTATTGGACATTAAACTAAGCCAACTAGGGGTTTTCCTGGCAAAATTTGAAGTTAAGCAAAGACAATATGTGAAGATAAGGTTTAAAACTGTTAGATGACGTTAGAATTATATATAATAAAAATGACATTTAATAGGACATAATAAAAATATGATTAAACTTCTGCTTCAACAGTGGGATTTTTTTTTCTTTTTTATACCTTACTATATATATTCTCCAAAGGATGAAGTAGTGGGCAACTCATTAAAAGCCAGCTAGCTAGCCACTGCCTAGCATACAATCATATAGCACAAAAAAGTTAAAAATCCAACCACATGAATCACCAGGAATGGAATTTATGAAACCAACAATAATAGATGCTACCTAATTAGTGAAAACAAGATAGAAAATTCTTAACAAATCCATTAGATGGAATGGCATGAGACCAAATGTGGACCGGTCCATGAGCTAATAGGCCAAGTCTCTGGTGTCACTTAAATGGACTAGGATTTATAATCTAATATCACATCAGATAAGATGAGTCATGAGTTACATTTGTATCCACAACCACAAACTTGGATTCCAAAGAGGGCAGAAACAAATTTGCTCACAGTGAATCTAAGAAAATGCATAGTTGTCAAACACATCTCATCCCCAGCATTCACCCAAAAAAAAAAAAAAAAACCTGTTAGATTGAATAACACCTAACCATACAATAAGACTTATTTATGTAAATAGCGGGGTTTTTTTTATCTGCCGTGACTCTAAAAGAGAAAATGTACAATTAATTGTTAAACACATCTCATGGACGTGCAGAGTTGGTATGACAAGAGCACATGGTGCCCAATCACTTGTCAACTTCCTCTCCTTGTACTTCATCCAAGTATGGTTATTAGTTACCACCAATATTCTTTTGTTTATATTAGTAATTATTGTTGTGTGTTACAGTGTTAGCTTTATTTTGTTTTGGGACTGACCCATATTCGTATTTCTTGGGCACAGTGCAGAGCTAGCTAACTGCAAAAAGAGACTGCATTTCTAGCTACAATGGATGCAGATTAGCATGTTATCTTTTGCAAGGATTAATGAATAGTTTAATTGAGCAGTTTATTGTTATAATGATTAATTATTAATTTGTGGGGAGTTTGCACCTAAGCCTTGGAACGGCTGTCTATATTCTAGAATCCTATCAAGGGAGACATAATTGTATATTCAACGCTTACCTTTATCTATTTACCACAAACAATAAAACTGGATATCCAAAAATAGTTTTAGGCGTCCAATAATGTGCTTATGATAATTGTACTTAAGTTATTATCAACTTAAAATTCATGTCGGAATTTAAAATAATTTTATTTATTATCATTGGTAATTATTACTATTATTTTTAACAATTAAAAACTCATAAATTATATTATATAGGATTCATGTAGTTTGACATAGTAGTTTTTGATTAATTGGATGGCTAATAATAAGAATCATCATTATGGTATTTTAGTATTTTCAAGGGCAGAATAGAAGGAAGACATTGATGATACGACAATCACAACATTTACAATAGTGTATACTACTGTGTAGCAACTTCAATGCCTAAAAACCAAACAGAACCTTTTTTTTTTCCTGCACAAGTTTGGAGGCCATCCAATGGCTAATATTGTAAGTTGAAGTGGGGACACACTTGACACCAAATGGGCTGCATGGTAAAAGTTGTGGGGTGACATCATAGAGGAGCATAAAAAGCCACAATGAGATGCATAAGTGCCTATTTGTGTTTTTATATTTGTTTTTGGGGGCCAAGAACAACTATTTTATTGTATGTATAGCTTTGCCTTAACTTTCTCATTTTCCCACCTTAGATCCCTATTCTTCTCTCAATGTTCCCCTTTTTAATCCTTTTTATGGTTGATCACAGTATATCATTCTCTTTTTTCTTTTTAATAATCTACTATAGAAAATTAATTATTTGGATGCCCTTTGAAGTTTATACTATAGTTTTGAAATAGTGAACCTTTCAAAAAAAAAAAAAAAA
>NW_010365881.1:209879-221058 GCF_000414095.1 Morus notabilis
TAATAATATTAAAAATATTAAAAAATAAAATATTAAATAAATATATTAATACATGAAAACTAGAGAGGAAATGGATGTGTTCGGGGGCGGGGAAAGAAAAATGGAAACGAAAACGATGCTTAATCGTTTTTAGTTTTGCTAATTTTTGAAAATAAGTAAAAAACATTTTCAATTTTTGTTTTTCAGGAAATGGGGTGCCAAACACATTTGTGAGAGCATTTTTATTTTTTTGTTCTTGAAAAATGTGAAAAACGTTTTTGAAAATGATTCCAAACATGCACATTAATTTTCACCTTTAATGACTATTATAAAAAATTATATGGAGGTATGTTCAATTTTCTTTATTATGTGTAAAGATTTTCTGTTTTAATTTTTTTTTTTTTCATCTTGTGTTCATATTTGTGGATTTAGAATTACTTGGATGGATGAGGATGGTTGCAAACAAGTCCGCAAGGTTTGTTTGACAAACACAGTACCTCTACACAAGATTTGATATTACACCACTTATCAATCCAACAATGCCCAACTATTTTGCCATTAAATTAAAGTCAGTACCTTAGTATCACTTCTAAAATGACTAATGAGTAAATGTGATATTCTTTGGAAGAGAAGATTTATTTGTTCCAAGACAATTCAAAGTGTTTTTGTCCGAATGTGTTTAGTTTTAGCATATGTAAAATGGTTTCGATTTGTCAAATTATTTATGTCTTTTATTTTTCTAAAACTAAGTAATAGTAAACTTTTCGAAATTAGATTCACAGATAATGAAATTTCTTATTGAACTAAAAGAAAAAAATCGCTCCGTGCCTAAAGTTTCAACAAAAAATAAATAAAATAAATAATATTAAAATAATCATTTAATTTATGTGGTGTGTAGATGGAAAGGAGTGTGGAAAGTAAAAAAATGGGTGTGGAGAGATAGAAAAAAGATAAATAAAATCATCTTTAATGATTTTATAATAATAATTAAGGTTAATTTTGAAATAACAGGATGTATAAAAAGAAAATTTACTCAATTAAAACTTACATGAATTGTGTAGTTAGAAAATAAATGAACTATAAATAATAAAAAAAAGGAAATATAATTACCTTTTAACTTATAATATAAAAAAGTAAAGACTTTCTTTCGTACGCCTCACATAAAATCTATTTAAATTCATATCAATTTAAAAAAAATTATAAAAAATAGATAATTTTTAACACAGATTTAAGACTCTTTCAGATGTGATATTCTTTTAGAGTATTTTATTATAATAAAAAAAATTAAATGTGATATTTTTTAAAAAAATTTTATTATAAAAATCTAAAATTAAAATTCTAGTAAAATAAAGGAGATCTTAATTATTAAAAAATAAATAACTACTCCCGATTCTACATAAACTTCCAAAACGAACGATTTTCGGAAAAAAGAAAAAAAAGAAAAAAGCTCAATGGCAATGGCATAGAGGAAATTTAACTCGAACTCCAAGTGCAAAATAAAAACTGCCAAAAGCTCTCCATCTATATCTTTTGCACTCAGCTCCACGCCGTAATCTCCGTTTCTTGCTTCCTCAAAACAACAATGAACCTCCAAGCTTCATCAAGTCCTCCTAACTCCAACAACAATGGCGACCCAAAACCAGACCTCCAAAACCCTAACAATGGCGAAACCACCGACTCCCCCGCCTCGGCTTCGAGTTCGAGCTCGGCCCGTCCGGGTCGGGCCCGACCCGGCCCATGAGCTCCGCTGACGAGCTCTTCCTCAACGGCAAGATCAGGCCGATGAAGCTCTCCACCCATCTCGAAAAGCCGCAGAGCCTCGCTCCATTGCTGGATCTCAACGACGACGTAGAAGAAGTTGTGGAGCTTTGTTTCGAAGCCGTTCGAGGAAGAGATCTGAGGCTCCGAGACAAGTCGCTGCGGCGGAGAACTCGGTCCATGTCGCCTCTGAGATGCCCGAGCTCTCCATTCGAAAATGACGCGAAAATAGTATGTGATAATGTGGAGCAGAAGAAGAACGACGATCACGAAGAAGAAGAAGAAGAAGAAGAAGAAGAAGGGATTAGTATTAACAACACGCCTTTAGTTTCGGCTTCGTCTTCGCGGTCGTCTTCGGCCGGTAGAAACTCCAAGAGATGGTTGTTTCTGAAAGAGTTTCTCAGAAGCAAAAGCGAAGGAAGAAGCAACAACAAGTACTTTTGGTCCACCATGTCGTTTTCTTCCCAAGCCAAAGAGAAGAAGCCCATGAATACTACTAAAAACGACAACAATAACAACACCAATAATCCTAGTACTAGTAGTAACGTTAATGAGGTTTCATTGGATGCCCAGAAAGCGAAAAGAAGCGGGCAATCTTCGGCGAAAAAGGCGGTGAATGGAGTCGGGAAGAAGAAGACTTATGAGATGCACTACACTGCGAATAGAGCTCAAGCTGAGGAGATGAGGAAGAAGACTTACTTGCCTTATAGGCAAGGCTTGCTTGGGTGTTTGGGGTTCAGTTCAAAGGGTTATGGAGCTGTCAATGGCCTAGCTAGAGCCTTGAATCCGGTTTCTTCGAGGTAGATATGATTATATGATATGATATGGTATATGATATGATATGATCTTCTTGGTTGTATTTGGAAATGCCCAAAAAAGAATGTAACTGTATAGATTTTTTTTTTTCCTTTTTTGATTGGAGATTTGAAGATTATGTGATGATAATCTTTTGTAGTACTTGATGTTGGTGTTGTTGGGTCTTCTTCGCTTTTTTTTGTTTAAAAGAGTTGTCCCCCAAAAATGGGTTGGTCGAATTATGCTTTTTCCCCATTTGCGTTGTACAAGATGTGTGGAAAGTGTATACTATCATTATTTATTAGTGGAATTTATCATGATTTAGATCATGTATGTGTTCTGTTTTCATATCCGATACGTACTCACATGAATCAATTTTGCATTGAGAGATTCATATGTGTGTGTGTGTGTGTATGATTGATGATAGATTTTCTATGTAGTTTCCAAAAACCGATCTATATTTCACATTCTTATCCATGTGGGTTGGTGACATTAGGGGTTTTGGAAAACTGAAGAAAGTGAAAAAGAAAACCTTGGTGGTTAAAGGGCATGGCTTGTTAGTAGTTGGTGGCCTTCACATGCTCATTTACATGCCAGATTCCTATTTACATTTGACTTTACTTTTCTTTTTTTTTTTTCCTTTATTTTTTTATTTTTTTCAAGAATTACAGGGTAGGGTGCGAAATAATACCTTATAGTAAGGCATAGCTCTAAACCATTAAATTTTAATTAAATATCTTTACATTACCATATATTTTAAATTTAATGCAATGTGCAGTTAAAAATTGATTTCATGTTTTGTTTTTTTATTTTATATATCCTACTAGAATTTTTTTTGTTACTTTTGTTTATGGGGTTAGGTGTGGGGAAAGGGTTGGAGAGCATAAGAAGCTACTTATCTTAGAGCTATAATTTCGCACCAATTAATGATTGAAATCTAGGTGAAGTTAGGGAAAAGGCAGTTGAATTATGAGTATTTTACGACATGGGACGTGTTTATCCTAAGATTTTACATAAAGGAGCTTGAGATTGTGAGGCGTGATTTTTATTTTACTCTCTAATTAAACGAGGACATCAAGTTGTCGTTTTGCCTCTTTCCGGGATTATCTTTTGGAATATAGTAATTAGCATGTGTTTATTAGGTATCTGTCTATCTAGTTTTTATGAAAAACGCAATGGAAGAATTAAGACCTACTACGTCAATCTTGTTCGGTGGGGGATTAGCATCTGTTTCTTTTGACTTCGCTCATCTACACAGGTGCCCTTTGATTCATAGATTTAAACAAACAGAAATTTAAATTTTTGTTAAAATATACTGTAATAAAAATGTTTGAACCGTGAATCACGAAACAAATCATATTTCCTTAAATTCATTGTAGCTTACCATACAGAGGCTAGTTCTTTGTGATTCACCAACTTCATGTTGATATCATCTTAACAATACAAAATAAAGTTCAATTTAGCATTCTTTAGAGAATACGGAAACTTTGAGTAAAAATGAAGATCGGATAAAAATTGTGTGGAAAAAAAAATAAAAAAACCAAACTTCCTTTTTCTTGTTACTGTTGTAGTTTGAAATTTTTGGTAAAAGTCCATGACCACCTAACCAGGCCCCCTATATTATGATCAGCAGCGGTGGGGATTTTAATGAGATGTTTAGTTCATGGATTTAAAACCGTAATTTATAATTCTGATTTTTAAAATTTAAATTTTTTGTGAGAGAAAAATAATGTAGAGAATTAAGAACTAAGATTCAGAATCATAGACAAACCTTTAAAATAAACATCTCATAAAATTTAGCCTAGAAAAAAAGAAAAAAAAGTCGAAAAATTTCCAGTCATGGTCCCCGTCTCCATTATTGTTCATGGGTTTCTTATCTAAATTTCTAATTTAATTCTAAGAATCCATTTAAAAAAAAAAGAAAAAAAAAAAGAAAGATGGCACATAGCTTGAGATGTACAGGAGAGAGATGTTTCAAGATTCTATACATTGATCTATCACCTTCAATATATGAACTCTGAATTTGTTGCTCAAACTTCTAACTCCTTTCACAATTGGTCCCCAATCCCATTTCCACACTTGTGACCCCATCTGAATATCTGGTCATTTTCATCACTACTTTGATTTCGCCTAGCATCCGAAAAGCAAAACACAAAAATTATCATTATATTAGCTCTCATAATCCTTTTCCATGATCCACGCTTGTAGGAGAAAAGAAAAGTAACAATGTGGAAAAGCTGAAAATGCATGATATTGAAAAAGAGGTGACTGCAAATAATGCAGTGATAATACCAACAGGAAGAAATGCACAATGATATCCTCCATGAGTCAAGCAATTGTTGACTATTTTGTTTATCATAATTAAAGTTTTGTTATATTGATTTTGGCATTTTTATTAGATCTACAGTTGTAATATTCGGTTCCATCAAATGAAAACAAAATCATTATTTTTAAAAAAATAGTAATAATAATCAAAAGTTCACAAAATAATGCAAGATATCACAGTTCCTTATACGTTACCGGAATGCATTGCTGCAAGACTAATTGGAACCGCTTAAATAACACATTTTATTAGGTATAGAAACGAGCCACCAATTTAAGATTGCGATTGGTACACGGGTTTGGATAGAATTATTGCTAAGATTAAATTCTATTGGATTACATTGGACAATAACTTATATTATTCTATGTTTAGTTTAGGATTAAATTGAACTGTATTTTCCTTCGATTAAAAATTTGAGAATGATTAAATTATCAGAATTTTCAAAATAAAGTTTATTTTCCATATCGAGATAAACAAAAACAAATTTGTAAAACCAGATTAGTAATCCAAGCACAAGTGCTTCAAAGTTGAATGTTTAGCATACCATCCCTCACTAAACAGTTGATGAGGAAATGAATAGGCGTCTTCACTCCGAAGATGATAACAGGGATTACTTTGAACTTTCAACTTCGAACTTTGGAGTTTGGGATTAATTATCCCCTCTCCATTTTGCAACTAAGCATGCGATTGGGATTGCTTATCCCAATTTCATGCCTTATCTAATGCACCAAAAAGGGCCCCTAGTGTTATATCACTTGACATTGTCTTTAATTCATCCATAAATAAATACCAGCGACGCATTAAAACAGAATTTAAGTGTTGTATGTCACTGCCACTGCCATGTAATTTATTGATGAATTTAAGACAAAGCAAGTGCGAATGAGGAACTCAGAATGATGGAAAGAATTGGACAGATTAAACCGTCCCGTCTAATAAAAATTCCAGCTGATGAACAAAACCAAAAAATAAAAAAAATAAAAAATAAAGAAAAAGAAAAAGAAAGAAATGAAGAATTATATACTACAGAAACTCAGGAGCATGGATAGTGGATAGGATTGTGAAAGCAGCCCCATTGTCGTCAAAAACAAAAGCACCCCCATTGTCTGTTTCCAAAATCCGAATAATGCTCACATGAATCTTGAACAAAAAGTCTCAGACTCTGTTCATTTCACCGATTCAAGTTTTATTACAGTAAAAATCTTTCAAAAACAGTTACATCTAATTTTTTTACTACAACAAAAAACTCACATAGTCGCATCTCAACTCGAATTAAAAATTTAAGTCAGCAAACTAAACGAACCCTTACAGCAATATATTCTGCCACCGTGCGCCAAAAGCCAAAAGTCGGCCCCACTTTCTGATTAAGGGCGTTGAATTACGTACGAGTTTTATGATCCATGTCATATGATATTTCTAGCAAAAGAAAAAGATCCATGTAATATTTCACACAGAATCCTAGGTTGTTAAAAAATTCAGTGAGTTCCCAGAGTATCGGCTAGAAACCGGCAATTATAAATAAAACCACATCTGCCATCATCAAGTTATGCCTTGCTATGCCCAAAAAAGTTTATATTATACTAAGACATTCCATTCAAGAATACAAATGTTGTGTTGATTTTACCCAAAGCTATCCTCAACTGGTTATACTATTCAACTTCAAAGCGCAAAAAGATTAGCAACAGATTTGCATAGAGTACAGATTAGCAACAGATTTGCATAGGGTACAGCATAACGTTTACATTCCCAAGCTAAGAAAGAAGAAGATTGTGAGACATGAAATCTCTGGAACTATGTTATGAAGATCTCCAAGCAAAATCACAGGATCCGCTACTTCTTTCGACGGCTGATTAATACGAGGCAAACGTAGATAGAATATTCTTCTTGAGAGTGAACTCATCCGCCTTGCTTGGGCTGATTGATTGCTGGAAAAGAAATAAAAATCTTCAATTAATGAAAGACATTTATGCACACCAAGTGCTATAAAACAAGAATCAAGATTCATCAATTAATGAAAGTTACATTATCAACACAGTTGTGAAACGAGGAGGGCAACTCTGTAAGGAACAACTGATGCCAGTTGCTTGATGAGGAAAAGAAAAAAAAAACCCTGATGCCAGTTGCAGTCATCAGTATCAGTACCAGAAAAGTTCCAAACATATTGATAGAGCAGAGTAGTGTTCCCACAGGAACGAATCAAGAAGAATGAAAAATGTAATCTTTATTGTTGAACCACACGAATTTACAGACTAACAATTGACACTCTCTCTCTCCCCTTGCTCAACTACAGCCAAGACTTTCCAAACAGACTCCAGTAATTTCCTCCCCCTCTCTAATCCCAGCTTATTCCCTATTTATTCACTTCCCCCTCCTTCCTAACCGACAATCCCCTGTACAGCCCCCCACCTTAACCGACTATTCTCAATGCAACCCACAGCATCATACAACTTCTCAGCTAACTAACTAACAAGTTCCTATCATTACTACTTTTCTAACCAACTAACAAGTTCCTATCATTACTCCCGCCTCAAACAAACACCTTGTCCTCAAGGTGTAAGTCAAGAAATTGCAGCTGAATGACTCGACTTCCTTCCTATATCGATGAGCTTGAATCTTGGAACGTCGAATGGAGCATTGACTCTAAGAGAGTCAAGCTCAGCGGTGACGAAGACTACAACAGAGAGGCTTGGAACCATGAACTCGGTAGCGACGATCCCAACAACAATGGGTCCTAAAGCAGTGAACAAGAGAAAGGTTGGGTTTTGGAGTTGCAAACCCACCAATTTCAAGTCTGCCATTTGCAAACTTCCTAATTTGAACTCCAGGCACACCAATTTCTGCATACCCTGCCCCAAACTCGCTGAAATTTCGAGGGTGAATTCCAATCGCACCAAAATTAGCCTCAATCTTGCTGGAATTAGGAAGTCCAGCCCCAACCTTGCTGAAGTTGCCCTGTCCGCACATGCAGACCAAGACACAGCCCTAATTTCACCAGAATTCACGCCTAAATTCCCTATTCCGGCCCCAAACACGTTGGTGTTGCGAGGCCCATCCCCAATTGCGCGGAAATTAGCCCCAATTGCGCCAGAATCTCAGCATCCCATCCAAATTCGGCCGGAATTTCGGAACCCAGCCCAAATCTTGCCTGAATTCACGCTCAAAAACGCTGACCCAGTTCCAACCATGCCAGAAGGCGAAGACCCAGTCAAGATTGCTCCAAAATCAGCCCTAACGTCTCTTGAATTCCAAGACCCAGACCAAAAATCACGAGACCCAGCCCCCAAATTGCCGAAATCGGAACTTATTCCGCCGCCAAACGTTGCCCAAGGATCTCCGTTCAAGTTTGATTCATGTCGAGCCCCTCCAAATTCCCTAGGTTCCACCGCCGGCCCTTTTCCACGGTCGATTCCCCCTCCGTTCAACCCAACCCCGCCGCCGACAACCCCCAACACCTCCCGGCTATCTTCTCTGGAAACCCTATGTTCGGCCGGAATCCTTCCTTCACGCCCAATTTCCTCAACTCCGGCCAACGACCCACGGCCTGCAACTTGACCCGAACCAAATTCCCCATCCCGATTTCTGGCGACGCTTGGGCCGATTTCCTTTACCGGCGTCTTAACTTTCCCCATCGCCAACAGAAGCTTCATTTGCTCTTCCATCAGTCGACGCAGATCAGCAAAGTACTGGTTCATCTCTGCCCTAACATGTTGAATCTCCTTCCCCACCGACTCAAACCTCTCCTCCAACTTATTTCTGGCCATAACCAAGATCGATGCTCTGATACCAAATTGATAGAGCAGAGTAGTGTTCCCACATGAACGAATCAAGAAGAATGAAAAATGTAATCTTTATTGATGAACCACACGAATTTACAGACTAACAATCGACACTCTCTCTCTCCCCTTGCTCAGCTACAGCCAAGACTTCCCAAACAGACTCCAGTAATTTCCTCCCCCTCTCTAATCCCAGCTTATTCCCTATTTATTCACTTCCCCCTCCTTCCTAACCGACAATCCCCTGTACAGCCCCCCACCTTAACCGACTATTCTCAATGCAACCCACAGCATCATACAACTTCTCAGCTAACTTCTCTAACTAACTAACAAGTTCCTATCATTACTACTTCTCTAACCAACTAACAAGTTCCTATCACATATCCAATAGAGTCCTAATCCTGAACCTACCGGTTTATTGTTCCGTAATGAGGTAAAAGTTTACTTGTCTAAAAAATGAACTGTAGAAAGGAGCCGATTAGGTTATATAAATTAGGATAGTGTTATTTTTGTAAATTAAGATTTCTGATTTAGTTTCCTAATAAATAGGATCAGTTATTGAATTGATTGATTCATAATTTAGTTACTTTCCTAGTTTGTTGAGATTCCTAATTTTGTGGGATTCTCCATTTACTTTCCTAGAATAAGTGGACTGGGATGCCGGCCACTCAAGTATAAATATTAGGGCTATATTTCCTTTGGTTAATAAGAATTTCTCTTCACCAAAATTCTCATGGTATCAGAGCCGAATTCAAAACCCTAATCCACTCTATCATCAATCTCTCATCATGACCAAATACGGCATGAATACCCAAACCAGTTCCTCGGAAGTCCAGTCAAGACCTTAGCAAAATTCTCCAGCCGTCAACGCTGATAATCCCTCAGCCAATATCATCGAAAACTCACCTCTTCCTGTTACCAGTCACAAACTCAGTGGCCACAATTTCCTTCAGTGGTCACAATCCATCCTCATATATGTATCTGGCAGAGGAAAAGATGAGTATCTCACCGGTGAAGTCCCTGTTCCAGCGGCAACAAATCCCAAGTATCGGACGTGGAAAACAAAAAATCACATGGTTATGTCATGGCTAATAAACTCCATGACCACCGAAGTTGGAGAGAATTTCCTTCTCTACAAAACAGCCAAGGAAATTTGGGATGCGGCACGTGAAACCTACTCCAGTTCTGAAAATACCTCAGAACTTTTTGAAATTGAAACTCGACTTCATGATATGCGACAAGGGGAGATGACAATCACTCAATATTTCAACACAATAACCCGGTACTGGCAGCACCTTGATATGTTTGAAATATATCCCTAGACATGACATGTCCTAATGATGCAGCTATATACAAAAACATTGTTGATCAAAAGAGAACATTCAAATTTCTCCTTGGTCTCAACAAGGATCTGGACGAAGTAAGGGGGAGAATCATGGGAAGCAGGCCACTGCCTTCCATCCGAGCGGCATTTGCTGAAGTCAGAAGAGAAGAAAGCAGGAACTAATGATGACAGAACATATGAGCACCCCGGTTGCTGAAGGTTCGGCCTTATATACACACAACTCATCTCAAGATAACAGGCAAAGAAGAGGAAGACCATGGTGCGACCATTGCAAGAAGCCTGGTCACACCAAAAAAAATTGCTGGAAAATACATGGGAAGCCCGCTGATTGGAAGCCTAACCGCGCACGCCAGGACCGAGACAGCCGCGCAAATGCTGTCACCACTTCAGACAACCCCAGCACCACTCCTGAAACCAGTCCGTTCACTAGGGAGCAGATTGAGGTACTGTAGAAGCTACTCGGACAGGTATCAGGTCCTTCTCAGTCCACATCACCCACTGCTGAACAACATACCAGCATGGTAGTACATCAAGGTACATTTTCCTTTGCTCATATTGCGAAAACCAGGAAATTAGGACCATGGATAATTGATTTTGGGGCCTCGGATCACATGACTGGAGATATTAATGTCTTCCACAAGTTCAGTGCCTATTCTAGTCCTAGCACAGTACGAATAGCGGATGGATCACATTCAAACGTGGCAGGAATTGGATCCATCAAATTGACAAAGGATCTCCTTCTCTCATCTGTCCTTTATGTTCCAAAATTAGATTGCAATCTGCTTTCTATTAGTAAACTCACCCGTGACTTGAACTGTGACTAAATTCTATCCAAATCTTTGTGAATTTCAGGCAGCGGATTCAGGGAGGTGATTGGCAGTGCTGAAATGTGTGGTGGTCTCTACTTGCTCAAAGGGAACCCTCCTCCACATGGACAAGTTCATTCAAGTTGTTTTTCTGAGTCTGTTTCCAATTCTGTTTCTGTTTCAAATGAGAATCAAGTTATGTTATGGCACTTTCGCCTTGATCATCCAAATTTTGTGTACCTTGAAAAATTGTTCCCTCATTTATTCATCAATAAAAATTCCAAGTTTTTTCATTGTGAAATATGTCAACTTGCAAAGCACACTCGGCATGTCTATCCTAGTATTCAATATAAGCCTTCACATCCATTCTCCATAATTCACAGTGACATTTGGGGACCCTCAC
>NW_010365881.1:221333-233489 GCF_000414095.1 Morus notabilis
CTTTTCTTCCGATCTCCCACTTAGAATCTTTGGTTGTTCCTCATTTGTTCACATACACCAACAACATCGAACCAAACTTGATCCCAAATCATTAAAATGCATTTTCCTAGGATATTCCTCTCATCAAAAGGGGTACAAGTGCTACTCACCTGTCACTAGAAAGACATACAATTCCATGGATGTCACATTCTTTGAACACCAATCTTATTTTCCCAAACCTGCAATTCAGGGGGAGAATTCGAGGGAATTTCAGCTTTGGGACATCCTTCGAGACACTCAATCCGTGTACATTTCACCCCAAAGTGTCAATCCAGCCTCCTTACCGTCTTCTGAGTCCTCAAATCCAAGTCTCAGCTCCTCTTCCGAGTCCTCAAATCCGAGTCTCAGATCCACATCAGGTCCACTATCCGAGTCTCAGTTCCATGAGCCATCCAACTTCCCGAATCACACCACTCAGAATGATCTAACCGAGTCCACCCAACCTCAACTTGGTACAAATTGTCAGGAACCCCGTGTCTATTCTAGGAGGAGACGACCTACTGAGCACTTAGAGAACATCACTCAAGTCAAAGACTGTCAAGAACCTAAACCGGACCCTCCTGCTTCAGACTCTCACAGAGGTATGGATTCTTCAACTCGTGAGCCTCCTGTTCCTTTTATTGATGATTCTGCCTTGCCTATTGCTGAAAGAAAGGGTGTCCGAGTATGTACAAACCACCCTATTGGGAGATATGTGGCATATGGAAAATGGCTGCCATCATATAAAGCATTTATTTCAGCTCTTGATAGTGTACAGATTCCTAATTCCATTCAGGAAGCTTTGAAAGATCCAGCATGGAAGCAGGCTGTCGAGGAAGAAATCAGAGCCCTAAAAAGTACTGAAACCTGGACTCTTGTAGAGTTACCTCAAGGGAAGAAGCCTATGGGTTGCAAGTGGATATTTACTGTTAAGTATAAAGCAGATGGAAGTATTGAGAGGTTCAAAGCTAGGCTGGTCGCAAAGGGATTCACTCAATCATATGGAATTGATTATCAGGAAACGTTCGCGCCTGTTGCCAAGTTGAACACGGTTCGTGTATTGTTGTCACTAGCAGTAAATAAAGACTGGCCTTTGCACCAGCTCGATGTCAAGAATGCTTTTCTGAACGGGGATCTTGCAGAGGATGTTTACATGGAAATACCACCAAGCCTAGAAAACCCTTCAAATAGCCGTCAAGTGTGCAAGCTGAAAAAGTCATTGTATGGCCTAAAGCAGTCACCTCGTGCCTGGTTTGATAGGTTTACCAAAACAGTGGTCACAAATGGGTACAGTCAATGCCAGGCCGATCACACTCTATTTATGAAATTCTCACCAAGAGGCAAGATTGCTATTCTCGTCCTTTATGTTGATGACATCATTTTAACAGGAGACGACTCAGAGGAAATTATCAAACTCAAAAGCTTACTTGCTACTGAGTTTGAAATTAAAGACCTTGGTACTCTAAGATACTTTCTAGGCATGGAGGTTGCTCGGTCTAAGGCAGGGATTGTTATATCCCAACGAAAGTACATCTTAGATTTGCTAACAGAGACTGGCATGCTTGGGTGTAAACCTGCAGAGACGCCTATGAACCCCAACCTGAAGTTAAGGAAAGATGAGGAAAGTGTTCCAGTGGATAAAGGACAGTATCAAAGGCTAGTGGGCAAGTTGATTTATCTCTCACACACGAGACCAGACATTGCATTCTCAGTGAGTGTGGTTAGCCAACACATGAACAATCCGAATGAGGAACACTTAAGAGGCTGTAAATCGAATTCTTAGATACCTAAAGATGACACTAGGCCACGGTTTACTCTTCAAAAGGTGTGAAAGCCGTAAGATAGAGGTTTACACAGATGCTAGCTGGGCTGGAGAACTAACTGAAAGGAGATCCACAAGTGGTTACTGCTCCTTTGTTTGGGGCAATCTTGTTACATGGAGAAGCAAAAAGCAATCAGTGGTGTCAAGAAGCAGTGCAGAGTCAGAATATCGTGCTCTTGCTTTGGGCATCTGCGAAGGAATGTGGCTTCAACGATTACTAAGGGAGTTGAGAATTGATTGTAAGGACCAGATTAAAATGCTTAGTGACAGCCAAGCCGCCATCAGCATTGCTAAAAATCCAGTACACCACAACAGGACCAAGCATGTGGAGATTGATAGGCACTTCATCTCAGAGAAGATCAACAATGGAATAGTTCTACTCAGCTACATCCCTACACAATTGCAGCTGGCTGACGTTCTCACCAAAGCCCTTCCAAGAAGAAGTTTCGATGAATTCAACTCCAAGCTAGGATTGTATAACATATACAACCCAGCTTGAGGGGGAGTGTAGAAAGGAGCCAATTAGGTTATATAAATTAGGATAGTGTTATTTTTGTAAATTAGGATTTCTTATTTAGTTTCCTAATAAATAGGATCAGTTATTGAATTGATTGATTCATAATTTAGTTACTTTCCTAGTTTGTTGAGATTCCTAATTTTGTGGGATTCTCCGTTTACTTTCCTAGAATAAGTGGACTGGGATGCCGGCCACTCAAGTATAAATATTAGGGCTGTATTTCCTTTGGTTAATAAGAATTTCTCTTCACCAAAATTCTCATGAACTTAACACAAGAAAAAAGAAAAGTATCAAGTATACCTTTTCAAGCATGCGTTCAAGTCGCTGAATTTCCTTCTTGGAGTAATCAGCACCTTTCTCTAGACTGTTCTTGGCAGCCTTAACATAGATCTTACTGTATCTGTAAATCAAAACAAAAGGTAACTGACAACACTAAAAAAACTGTAAAAACTTGCAATGTCACGAACAGTGTTGCGCTACTGTAATTGCTAATGATATAACAAAGAAATTAGTACGAGGGACAGCCACCAAATGTTCACATTTTCTGGTATGTGGCTTTTAAGTAATTTTCAACTACCCAAGAAAACAAGCGATTGTGTTAACCTTGCAGTGGCGCCCTTAAGCTTCTCAACTTCCTCCTCTATCTTGGCGAGGATTTTCTTCTCATCATTTCCAGCATTCACAAATTCCTTCACCAAGTCATTCAGCGCTGCAACTATACCAGCCCACATCAAGACAGATACAAATTGATAAGGAAATGGAAATACATTATGATCCAGTCAAAAATTGAATCAATATGTAACCAACTTTGGAAGTAAGTTGTCCTTTTCCATCTCTGCTAGTCCCACATTTCTCATTAATGAAAGTTACAAAATCATCTAAATCTCTGCCGCCATCATAATCTTCTCTGGCCTTGTTGCTTTTTGGGAAAAATTTCAACGTGGGATACCCACTTACTCCATACCTGCATAAGAAAGCATCTTAACATCAGACAAATCTATTTTCTCTAAATAGGAAGTTATTTACTGGGCATCTTGTCATAGTATAGGTACAGAATTTGATAGAATAGAGCACACCAGTATTTTATTATTATCAAAAAAGAAAAACATTTAAACTTTGTTACTCACTTTTCAGCCAAGTCCCTGTGTTTGTCAGCATCCAACTTAAATGCTGATGCAACCTTCTCGTATATCTAGATAAAAGAAATGGACAATGAAGATATATTAGCAAATCAGTTGTTCAAGACTAATATAAAGATGTTTGCGAGCAAATTTTTTCAGCAGTTAGCAAGTTATACTTACAGGAGCAAGGGATTTGCAGTGGCCACACCTGAAATGAAGAGGGAATATTTTCAAAATCAGAGCCAAGGAAAAGCATTTTAGCAAACACCATGTGCCGATATTGACTTTTTTTTCCACCTCCATTGGTTTAGTCAACAACTATGTCTCAAAGTACTCTCTCAAATGCAGTATACGAAAGAAACCTTACAGACTAAGTACACCCGCAAAAGAAAAAAAGAACACGTTATATATCCTTACCATGGTGCATAGAACTCCACCAAAACATCCTTCTCGTTATTCAGGACGATTTCATCAAAGTCATGTGGTGTTAGTACCACTACATTAGATGGAACTGCAGCTATCTTCACATTGGTCCCTGTTTGCAAAGCATCATCAATCATATTCTACATAGACAAATGTCAAGAGTGCATGCAAAAGCAACTGGGCTAGAGTTGACACTGATCCATCGTGTGCAGAAATCAAAATCATATGAAATGATTCGGGATAATAGGAGAGACGATAGAAACAAACAATCAAAGCCACGCCCCTCCACACAGAAAATACACATTTTGGAGTTTCCACGGAAGAAAGTTGCTAGACATTTCGAACTCCAAGATGTTTGCCAAAGAGAAAGTTTTTAGAATCGAATTAGGATCTATTCACCAAAGTAAACCAAGACAAGAAGTGGACCTTCATTCTATCAGAACCACCTTAATCAACAAAGCATAATTGAAGACAAGTAAACTACAAGATCAGAGTAATACTTCCTTCCTTTTTCACAAACTCAGCAAGAGCTTCAGCACCACGTGCACCTTCATACCTAAAACAGGTAAAAGGAGATCGGAAAATACTTAGGTTACAAATACTGAGAGCTACGAGTGTGGTGAATGTTTACATAATGAAATCTTAATGTACGCGATTTTACAGTCAATTCTTCTGGCTAAAAATTTCTGAAACCATTAAACCATTTCATGAGAAATAGAGGAAGAGTGCACTCACTTTTTGGGCTCAAGGAACCCTTTTGGAAACCACTGGATCGTGGGATATCCAGAAACACCATACTTACTGCAAAGACTTTTGTGCTCATCACAGTCCACCTACCGAAAACCAATACACACACACACACACACACACACACACACACACAGATATATCTTGTAAAAAATAAAATCATGAACTAAAATCTGACAGGAGAATCCACGATTACAAAAGGGTTAATACATGAACTTCTCAGGAACTTCAAGGAAGAAGGCTCTAATCATATCAATTAGCTGGAAGAATGGTTTGGTACTAATTACAAGGGTATCACTTGAGATGAAATACAGAATACATCCCATCAATTCATGAAATAATAAAATCATTTAAGAACCCTAAATTTGGAAATCCAGCATCAACCAAATTATCAACAATATGACAAGGATAAAATTAATTTGGGATCTGACCTTTCCTATTAGAACAGATTTTGCTTTCTTAAAACTTGCACCGAGCTTCTCATACTCCGGTGCAAGCTTCTTACAGTGCCCACACCTGCCATGCGAAGAGCGTAAATAATACCACAACAATTTCATCACGATATAATTCAAAAGCAGCCTACTCTAGCAAACATAAATTAATATACACAATTGAAAAACACTAAAAACTATAGACATCTATAGTGGACAATTTTGCAGAATGTGAGATGTTATTCAATTTCTCGTCAAGTTACGTTATGCTTTAGCATTACCATATATATATATATATATATATATAAAGCAGACAAAATACACATACGTGAACAAATTTCATAAATATCTAGCTTTTCAACGATCATCAGAAACATTTAATCCAAAAATCGATCAGAATTTCACCAAGAGTTTTCACAATTTCAATGGCTCGACGATCAATTCGTTAAACAGATCTAAAACGCAATCACAGTAACGGATCGAATCGGAAAAAGTCAACACAACTACCACATAGACGTACGAAATTCTGTTCGGTCAGAAAGAAGAAACAACTCCTCAAAAAGCAACAACACTTTCTTGTCATTTCTATCGTATTTCCTCAGAAACCAAACAGAAAACATTAGAGAAAAAAAAAAAGGAAAGAAAATCTAAGGTACCAGGGAGCGTAGAACTCGACGAGAGCGCCGCGATCTTGGCCGACCTCCTTGTCGAAGTTGCTCTCAGTGAGGACGACGACGTCGTCAGCGAAAACCGACGAGACAAAGAGCAAAGCTAGGGTTCTGATAACATAGAAGGACTTTGAGCTCAACATTATTCCTTTTTTTTATTCTCACTTCTGATTTTTCTTTCTGTTCTTTTTCCGGAAATGCTCTTGGTCAGTCTGGTCTCCCCTTATTTAGAGTCTGTTTCCCTTGGATTTTTCTTTAGCTTTGGCTTGGCCGGGATATGGAATGATCCTTGCCTTTGTCTTCTTTCACACGTCCTAGCCAAAATAAATAAACGACGGCAAAGCTTTAGGCTATAAACGATATGTCGTTTAGAGGCGGCTTCTAAAAAATCAGGCACTTTAAAACAGAGTACAGTTCGATGGCAATTATGAAAATAATCGTTCGTTTCAACTCAGGAAACGCAATGTCGTTTTTAATAACAGAGGATATTCTCTTTTGGCCCCAGACCCATTTATCTTCCTTCAATATTCAATAATCTTCAGCGTCCCGACCTAATCAGAGACAATTGCTAAAATTCTTCAAATTTTTTTTTTCTTTTTTTTTCCTGGGAGTTTAAATTCTGTCTTTATCTGCTTGCTCGGAGTTTTTTTTTTTTTTTTTTTTTTTTTTTTTTTTTTTTTTTTCAGGGAGTTTAAATTCTGTCTTTATCTGCTTGCTCGGAGTTTTTTTTTTTCAATTACATTTCAACCGAGCATCAATTTAGGTCTCGGAATTTCGCAGCCATGGCTCAAACCAGCAACAATGTCAGTCGAGTTTTTCGTTTGGTTATTTACTTCCCTAGCTCCGGCGTTCGATTTTCTTAGGTTTTATTAGATGATTATTAGTGAATATGAAATTCTTAATTTCTGTTTTTCCCTCTGTTCGTATCGCACTTGGGTTGAGTTTTTTGACTCTCCCAAAATCTAGCCAAAAAAGGACTTATTTTTATTGATTTTTTTTTGTTGTTGTAAATTATCTAGTGTACAATTACGTAGCGGAATTTCAAGGTTTTGATTGTTTATGGTTAGGCACTTGGCGTTGATAACACCTTTAGAAGGAAATTTGATCGAGAAGAATATTTGGAACGAGCTCGGGAGCGCGAAAGACAGGTTTTTTTTTTTTCACTTCAAAGTTTCTCAATTTATTTGTGTTTTGCTTTATCTTTTTTTTACTTCTTAAATTTGGGGGTTTTGCAATTGATTTGGGGCTCTTAGTGACATTTCTTTGCTAATTTGCTGAACTGAATTTTAATTTTAGGAGGCAGAGGGGAAAAATCAATCCAAATGTAAGTTGATTCATGTTGAGCTTTTTTTTTTTTTTTTTTTTTAAATATGAATTGGAACGGATTGATGAACCCTTTGGACTGTAGAAAGATGGGTTTCAAGCGTTTTTGACATATCTTCTGTGCATCCAAAGGCCCTCCAGTGCAAAGAAAGCCGTTGAAACATAGAGATTATGAAGTGGACCTTGAATCTCGCTTGGGAAAAACTCAAGTAAGTTGCTAGATCTTCATTTTATGTATTTTGTTGACATTGCTGAACTATTAGTTTTTAGCACCGGCAGTAAAATTTCTTGAGGAGGACTAAATTAGTTGCCGCTGCCACCGCTTGATATGCGAATGAACCTAATTCATTTCATGAGAGAGTCGGGGATTTCATTTTTTTCATTTTCGTATGCAACATACATGCTGAAGTTATGATTGTTGATTATTACTGATAGAGGGGTCAGAGAGTTGTTCTGTTGTCTAATCTTTCCTAGCAAGTATAGCTGCTTCAGAATTGAGATAGTGCACCAGCGGCTGGCACATGAAGAGCTACTACGCTTTAAATGGGGCGTCTATTTGGAGATGGTTATTAGTATTACAATGACTGTTACTTCATCTGAAGGAAGCTTTAATCCACATGTGAGACAATAGCAAAATTCTAGCCTCTCTAGAGGGCCTAACTACACATGCCTAGATGGAGGAAGGGAGACTACCAAAGAAAATGTTTTGAGAGTTAACATTTAATTCGTATTTTCTGCCGTTCTAAGTGTTGGGAATTAGATATGCCTTCTGGGGTTGGGTGGAAGTAAAATATCTTCAATTTAATACCTCTACTATAATTTAAGTTGCATTCTACAGCTTTGCAAGAAATTTTGGCGCTTGTTGATTTTGTTTTGGGACCACAATGAACCTGACATAAAATTGATTAATGGTCTACTCCGGGTTTTAAAGATGCGTGCTTGGTTTCCTAGTCTATCAAGGCCCTCTTTCTTCATTATTATCATTTTTTTTTCTGTCCTGTTTAAAACCTCTGGTCTAAGATTTTAGGATGCTTTTTGTTTTTCCAAGTAGCAATCGCAAGTTGTATGACGCTGTAAACCAATTTTTAATGCACATATAATTGAATATATTTTTTGTTATGTTCTCTTTTGTTTCTATTTTGCTTGGTGATTTATTTGCCATATAGTATTTTGCGTGTTTTTTTCTTTTTCCCTTTCGAATTTTCAAAGCTTGAGGTTAATAGTTTCAAATTAGCTTTCTTGTGGGTTTATTTATTTATTTATTATTATTATTATTATTTTGCTCTGATCTTTCATATGGTTCATATTATGTATTTGCTTTTTGTTAATAATTAGTTACTTATTTTTCTAGTGGTTGTTTTCTTATTTTTCAATTGTCTTTTGCAGGTTGTTACTCCTATAGCACCTCTCAGTCAACAGGTATCTTTTCATTTGTGCACTAGTTTTTGTTACTCCATTTTTTTCCCCCTGAACTACTATTAAATCTATTTAGATTATGTAATTCTGTCCTCCTTATATAACCTGAGGTAGATCTCTCTATGAGAGAAACATTACTGGATGTTTTCTCCTTCCCACTAAAATTGTGCATTAACTGACATGATGACGGTGGACCACAATACCTTTGTGGTAAACATAGCGCGAGATAGATCTCTTTCAGAGAGAGACACTACTAGATGTTTTCTCCTTCCCTGTGGATGTGGATCTCTCTAGTACACTGATAGGTTCCCGCCTAGGCCTCCTATTAAATTCACCTATTCTAGAAAGGGTAAAAGAGGGAATGTGAGCGTGGAGACCGAGGCAGTGGAGGGCAGTGCTGAGGTGGCAAAGTTGGTTAGAGGAATCTGTTAGATTAGTCGGTCAGAGAGGTTATAAGGGAGAGCAGAGGGGTAGGAGAGGTGTGTGGAATTTGTTAGAGCTTTGAGCGGACATTGGGAGGTAGAGGGTCCTCGAAATCCCTTAGTCTTCTTCCTTATATTTTCTCTAGATTGATTCTCTAAGGTTTCCGACGAAGTCACTGTGTAATGCTGGAATGAAAGTGATTCAATAATAAAAGGAGCCAGGACCCCTTTTTCTGGTTATTCAGTGTTAGATTCTTGTATTCTGTGTTTTTCTTTGATCCGTTTCCAGGTTCTTATCATACTCTCTACATGAGGTTGATCTATCTAGAAGAGAGATATTCCTGGATATTTTCTCCTTCTCAGTAGAGCTAAGCATGAACTGACACGATGACAGTCGACCATAGTACCTTAGTGGTAACTATCTTCAAATGATTTTTATAAGTGAATCGTTACTTTGTTGGTTACAGTGATGGTTTATAAGGGGCAATTAGTAGGCCTTTTCGTTTGTGGTATGTGAAGTCGTTTGGCTTCTAATACCATCTAGAGTAGCATAAGTTGATGCATTTCCTCTGAGTGAGGATGGTCGTATGATGCAGTCTTTAGCAGCACTGTAAGGAAAGAACTATGGTATCATTTGGTTGAGTTGAGTTTAGTTGTTATGTCAGCAGTGCTGTTATATTTAGACGTTTCTATCTGCTCAGTGTTTATGTGTTTGGGACGTATTTGGTTCTTTGCAGGCTGGATATTACTGTTCAGTTTGTGAATGTGTGGTAAAGGACTCTGCAAACTACTTGGATCATATAAATGGAAAGAAACGTATGTGATCATTCAATTTCTGTCTTTCTTTCTTTTTTGTTATTTCAATCTTTTAGATTCTTATTACTCTATCTATTTCTTTATTTATTTATCTGTCTATCTATCTTGTAGATCAAAGAGCTTTGGGTATGTCCATGCGAGTAGAGAGGGCATCTCTTAAACAGGTAGACTTGGTGAAAATGTTATTTACTTTTTTATTTAATTTATAATGAAGATGGAGTTTTTTTTTATTTTTTTTATTTTTTTTACCAAATACATGTTCTGCATGCCCTTCTAGGTCCTGGGTTTTTTTTTTTCCCCTTCAAGTAGGTGTATTTTTATTATATGGGGAGAAGGCTTACTGAAAAGTTTAGTCATTATGTTGCCTTGATACGTCAATTATTATTATTGCGCATTTGTGTGGGAATGATGTATGTGAAGCTGTGAATTTGGATGGCCTGCAGGTCCAGGAGAGATTTGAAGTTCTGAAGAAGAGGAAAGACCCTGGGAGCTTTTCAGAGCAAGGTTAGACTCTTAAGAAGTAAAAAGAGACCTTTTTACATTATAGATTTACCCCCAGTAGTTTGGTGCCCGAGGCTCGGAATAGAATGGATAATTCATTTTTTGTTTGCTTTCTTCCCTTAGATCTTGATGAGCGGATTCTAAAGCAGCAGCAGGAAGAGGAGGAGCAGAAACGCCAGCGTCGAGAAAGGAAGAAAGAAAAGAAGGTTAGCATTACTGCTTTGGTTAAGAAATGAGCTCATTAAAGACTAGGGTTAAAACACAGAATGTTGAATTGATTCTCGTCACTTTTCCCGTGTTTTTTTTTCTTCCCTCGTTTGTCTTGGTTTCAGAGAGAAAAGGCAGCAGAAGAGGAACCAGAAGTGGATCCTGATATTGCAGCTATGATGGGATTCGGGGGTTTCGGTTCATCGAAGAAGTAATTTCAGGAATAGCTTTCGCCAGTGCAATTTTCAATAGCATTATTTGTATTTTATCCCTTGGTTAACTCAATGTTCTGTAGAGACAAAGCCAAATTCTAGATTGCAATGCAGACTTGTACAATAGTAACTTTCCATTTTTTTTTCTTGCTTGAAAAGAAACTTTTCGTACACTAAATAGAGAATTGTTTTAAATTTATAAGGGGCTTAGTTGATGGTTTCTTTTGATCGTTTCTTACTTCAGTTTAAAGGAGGATGCAATGCTTTCTTTTCATAAAAAACAAAACAAAACAAAAAGGAGAATATTGTAATGGTGAAATGAACTGCCAAATTAAATAATCAATATTAGAAGCAAAGAAGATTAAAAAACAAAAAACAAATAATGGATTTGATGGTTACGTGTAATTGTCGTGAAAATTCTAGCAGCATCACTACTAAAGACCAATGCTGAAACTTTAGACGGGTTCTGCCCGTGAAATTTTTACCCGAGTACCAAACCCGAACTGTCTGAAAATTCGGGCCGCCCGACCCGACCCAAAAATTGTCCATGGACGGGCTTTGGGTAGGAGGTGTCTGCCCGTGCCCGGTCGGGCTGCCTGATGTCCGAATTTTAAAATTTTTTTATATTATATTTTTATGTTATATTCGTTAAAAACCTTACTAAGAAAAATTCAATTGGGATAAAAACTTGGTAAGGAAAAAAGAATAAAATCATTGTGGGACGAATTACAAATTTGACGAACTTACAAAGTCTATACAAGATTACAATAACACTATACAAATTAGAAATTACAAAGTAAATAAATATTTATAAATTAGAATAATAAAATTTAATTTGAAGCAGAAGGATCGTCTTGAAAATTAAAAGTTAATCTATTAAATTTGTCGATCGATTCTTGGTTTGCCAGTGAGACTGTATCGTGTAAACGTTGGTCGGAACGGTCCCAATCCTTGATGAACACCAAAGCTTCAACAATATCCTGCTGCAACGCGTTTCTCCGTTCTTCAAGTATTCAACCGGTTGTACTGAATGCTTGTTCGGCTGCAACAGTGGAGACCGGGATCGAAAAAATATTCATTGCTAGTCGTGTTAGGATCGGCCAAGTTAATGCTCGTGCCCTCCACCACTCAACCAAATCAAACATTTCACTACTGTCTATAACTCAACCCTCACTCAGGTACGCCATTAACTCGTTGAATCCGCCGCCACCTCTTGATGAAGATCCACTCCCAGATTCTTCTTAACCTTGAGTCGTCGTCGTCGTCTTCTTCTTCTTCTTAGACAACCCAAAAACATTCAAGAATGAATGCGAATTGTCGTCTCGTTGTTGCGGTTGTTTAACACAAGGTGTGTTTCTAAACCTACTTTCGTAAGAGATATATAGAGAATATATTTTTTCCTTTATAATAGGAAATTGGTCAGTAGTGTCGATGGCTAAAAGTTCACCTAAGTTATCTAATCTACTTTCTAAACCTTCTAATTTTAATCTAGGGTCAAAAATAACACCGAAA